>NW_015622201.1:0-76677 GCF_000836295.1 Verruconis gallopava | reverse complement strand
AACAACCACAACCCACAATGATCTCTCACATTGCAGATAGTCAATAAAAGGACCACCTCCTATCCTCTCAATTATCTAGTTTTCCATCCATCTATCATCTTCTGTAGCTCGTTAATACGCCGCGCACAGCAGTCCTCAGCACTGCCTAGCATCGCTAGTGCCACAGTGCGACACTTACCCGAACCCAAACATCAGCCAGTACAAGCCAACACAACTCAGTGTTGGCGAACCAGCCCTGAAGCCAGCCAACACTGGCTAACATAACTTGATGAAAGCCAGCATAATCTAGTATTGGTGAACCTTGCCCCGAACCCCAATTAGGAAAGGGGGACAAGCCCTCCCCACTTTCCTTATATATTTAAGCACGTGTACTCTTCAGATATTCTCTCTTTCACGCAACGTCTTGACTCCGGTACTACACCTGTACCACACAAACTAGTAGATAGCCGACAATCTCATTATTTCACCTCACGTGATAACTTGAGCAGATCCCATCTATCGGTTTCGTGACACTACGTTGCGTCAACCACCCTCACCAGCCATAACGATGGAACTGGAGACGATCATCCGCACCATGCAGGAACAAATGACTGCATAAATCCACGTCCTGCAAGAAGCTCTCTCGCAACAGAATCAAGCAGTACACGCCCTAAGCGAAGAGATAGCCGCTCTTAAGTCAGCTCCTGGCTCCCCCCCTAAAGTCACCCTCACCACTCCCTACACCAGTGACCGACAATAAACGGACACACCCACTGAGTCTATGGATAGCTCCAGGCCTGCCCTGCAGAAGGAGCTCCTGGTTACCCGAGCCCAGTTGTTAGAAAGACTCCCAGACATCGCTGAATTTACAGGCAAACGCAGTCAGCTAGCTAAGTAGAAGGCCGCCCTGATAAACAAACTCTCAGGTAACTCCGACCGCTACCCTAGCGAATCAGCCAAGCTGGCCTATACACGATCCTGTATTGCGGGGGAACCAGCCATCACACTGGGCCGCCTGGGCCTTGATTTCCCAACTCTGCAATCACTGATCGCCTGGCTTGACAGATAATATGGAGACCCAAATGAGCGAGTTAATGCTAAACTGAAGCTTCACGACCTACGTCAAGGGAGCCGTCCCTTTTGGAAATTTTTCATGGAATTCAGGACTTTAGCTAGTAAGGCAGGGGCCTCCGAAGGAGCTTAATACATGCTCCTAAAGGGCGCTATCAGCCTGGAATTGCAGCGCCTGATGATCACCCAACCTGAACCAGAACATTTAACAGATTATGTAAATCTGGTAGCTAAGATTGATGAGCAGCTACATTTCATCAACAACAATTTCCGTCCATCCTCTAAATAACCGACCCAGCCCCGCCAACACCCAGACGCAATGGACATTGATATTCTAGGCTATGCCCCAGCAGGTTCGGCTGAACGAGAGCGTCGCCGCCAAAAAGGGCTATGCTATAAGTGCGGCTCTGACAAACATATTTCGCCTAATTGCAAGGTTCCCCTCCCGAGTCGCTCTGAGAGTCCTAAGCGCTCTAGGAGCATCAATGCCGTTTCCCCACGTACCCATTCGCCAGCCCGCCATGACAGCCCCCGCCGTGCCCACGATTTTCGACTTAATTCCCAGTCCAACTCTGTCTCATCTAGAGGATCTGATCGGTCAAAAGGACAGTCCCAGAACTAAGTCGCGTTTTGGGACCACGCCCTATATTGCTGTTTATGAACCTCACTAAACTAAACTCCTTAAAGGATTGGAAACACTGAATCACTATTTCAGGAACACTTAAGCAGGGTGCCACCCAGGTGACCGCCCACAGTATAGTGGACTCAGGTACTATAGGAAAGGGGTTTATGAGCAGCGACTTCGCGCACAGATATGGCCTGAGATGAATGAGATTGAAACGGTATATCGACCTGAATGCTTTTAATAGATCCTGAACTGTTTCTGCAAGGGTCACCCACTCTATAACCCTCCAGATGACTATTGATAACCACTGTGAAGTGATCACTTTCTTCTTAATAACTCTGGGTAAACATGACTTCATCCTAGGCCAGCCCTGGAACTATGAGCACTATGTATAAATGGACTACAAACACAACAAGTTACGATTTACAGCCCTGATATGCCGCGACCACTTCATGGCCAAATAACGACCTGAACAACCTGAACCCAATAGCCCCCAAACTATTGCTGAGAGGGCCCTGGCGAACGCTCTGCCGTACCGCCCTAACATCCCCTCCCAATGGTATGACTAGAAACATGAATTACAAGCAATGCAGTTTATTGCACAAGCACCTGACCCACCAGACGAGCTCCCCGTCGTAGACAATCTAGGCTCAGAAGAGAGTCCACCCTCTAATATCACGATAGACATCTGCGCAATTAATGCAGCCCCTTTCTATCAACTCTTAAGGAAGCGCAACATTGAAATCTTTGCAGTCTCACTAGCCGATGTCGAAAAGGCACTTGCAGACAAGAAACACACTGACCCGAAGACAAAACTGCCTCTTGACTATTAGGACTTCTTAGACTTGTTCTCCTGAAAAAAGGCAGATGAGCTCCTAGAACATCATCTGTACGATCATCGAATTAAGTTGCTCCCTAGATCAAAGCCGACTTATAGACCATTATACGCAATGTCGTACTATGAGCTACTGGCTCTGCGCAAATACTTGACTGAGAACTTTGCTAAAGGGTTCATCCGACCCAGCTCATCGCCTATGTCCTCCCCGGTGATCTTCGTGAAGAAGCCAGGAGGAGGCCTCCGATTCTGTGTTGATTACTGAAGACTTAATGAAATCATGATTAAGAACCGCTACCCGATCCCTTTAATCTAAGAGATATTAAACCACCTTAGCAAAGCAAAATACTTTACCAAGCTGGATATTATCTCAGCCTTCAACCGAATCCGAATTGCTCCTGGCCATGAGTACTTAACAGCCTTCCATGCTCGTGAAGGCCTCTTTGAATACCTGGTAATACCCTTTGGTCTGGCTAACGCCCCTAGCACGTTCCAACACTATATGAATAATGTCCTACACCCTTTCCTAGACAGTTTCTGTATGGCGTATATTGATGACATCCTTATATATAGCAACAGTTTGAAGGAACATAAGGAACATATACGACAGGTGCTAAAGGCACTGGAGGCTGCCGGCCTCCAGCTCAATATTGACAAATGCGAGTTCCATCAACAGGAAGTGAAATACCTTGGCTTGATCCTGACCACCAATGGCATCAAAATGGACCCAGAGAAGGTCTCCGCAATTCTGAACTGGGAGGCACCCCGAAATATTAAGGATGTTCACGGGTTCTTAGGCTTTGCGAACTTTTATCGCCGCTTCATGAACGATTTCTCAACGCTGGCTGCCCCCCTTACCCAGCTCACTCGAAAGGACGCCCCCTTTCTCTGGACATCCGCCTGCCAGTTCCGTCGTCATGGCTGGTGAGGGTGGTTGACGCAACGTAGTGTCACGAAACCGATAGATGGGATCTGCTCAAGTTATCACGTGAGGTGAAATAATGAGATTGTCACCTATCTACTAGTTCATGTGGTATAGGTGTAGTACCGGAATCAAGATGTTGCGTGAAAGAGAGAATATCTGAAGAATATGCGTGCTTAAATATATGAGGAAAGTGGGGAGGGCTTGTCCACCTTTCCTAATTGGGGTTCGGGGCAAGGTTCACCAATACTAGATTATACTGGCTTTCATCAAGTTATATTAGCCAGTGTTGGCTGGCTTTAGGGCTGGTTCGCCAACACTGAGTTGTGTTGGCTTGTACTGGCTGATGTTTGGGTTCGGGTAAGGCAACAGAATGGTGCCTATCACGTGTCATGGGGTGACCCCGTGACAGCGTGGAACTTTCATTTTGGAGACAAAGATGCCTTCTACGCTGAAAGATTTGCACAAGTTCAGGCTCGAAGATCACTGCCTATAGTATAAAGTATACCAGTATTGCGGTCTAAGCGCACTGCAGCATATAAAGCATCAGACGCGTGGTTATCGCTTAGCCCAAATAAAAGACAACGCCGTAGATAGATATACATAAACACCTTTATTAACTATATAAGTTTGTTATCTCTTGAATAATTGATAAAATAGGTGGCACTGCACTAAGCCGTTTATAGTGATTTAAATTACATTACAGCTAGCGGGGGACAAATCTCAAAGGGGGGACAAATCCCAGAATCGGGGGGACAAATCTCAGCAGCCCACTACTTGAAATAGCGGGGTCATAGCGTGCTGAATAGCTTATGAAGTTGGCGGCGGAGCCTTAATGGCTGTTTGCACGAGATCCATGCTCATCACAGATAAGGATGCGCGGCTTAGAGTGGTCAGTAGGTGTTGTTTGAGGGATGAAGATGCGAGTAAGCCAATCAACACCATGCTGATTGCTTGTCCAGCCGTTTTTCGAGTGGGTATAGAACCTTAAACCTGGTTCATCGTTTACTTGAACTGACCATCACCCTTGCATTAGTTGAGGCACCTATTGCTGTGCCTGTCTCATCAAAATTCCATATATTGTCGGCGTCTACTTTGTAGGTAGTCTTGACGCGTTCAAGCTCGGTATAGAAGCGTTCGAGGGCCTCTGGTGTTGCATAGTCATACCTAGCCTTTTCAATTCGACGGCCTATCATTGTCTTGACTGATGAATTGCGCTTCTTGAAGCCCTGCAGCCAGTTTTTGCCCAGTGGTGTTGTATCACCATGGGCTCGTAGGATGCACTCAGCCATTGCAATGATCGCTAGTTTGAGCATCGAAGACATTATCTTGATAAGTAAAAAGTATGTATTAATCATAATAATCGAGTAATCGCGTAAAATTCACATAGGTGATTAAATACGCGTGTTGATCAAAAGGTGGGTTGATCAAAAACCTCGTGCTTTGACTTACACCCTGGGTCAGTAATAAATTTATTTGGCTAAAGAATTCAAACTCTGTGGCATTGTCCTTTGCGGCCACGGTCCAGTCAGAAATAGGTTGGAACAGCTGGACAATAAAAACTCATCATGATGTTCCTGCTGATGATCTCGCTGCTGACTTGCGTCCCGACATTGGCAGCAATCAGGAATTCCGCGTGAGTAACTCCCAAAAACGATCAGCAGGCAAACCGGCAGACAGTGGATAATAATACAAGTTGGTTTCTAAGATAGAGGAACAGCTATATAATAGGGTCTGGTGAACTGAGACTTTATATGTTCACGAACAAGAGAGCGACAGTGCTTTTAATTTTAAGTGGTCCGTTGCATGAGGCGGCCCGCTGCACCGGGACAGACGTTACAACTTAACATCTATCCTGGTGCAAAGGGCCACCCGGCGCGATGGGCCACATCCCCAGGTACTTTGTCTTGCAAGTAGTCATACAGTCGGATTTGTGCCTATACTGCCCCTTTCCCTACCGAATAATATGATTTGGCTGCCCAGCAGTACCACCACACCTCTAGACATAAATATTACATCCACGTTGCCGCCCCCTAACCTAGTCCATAAATAGCTCATTTTTCACTTGATTATTGACTTCGACTGTTAGTATTCTATTATAGAATTTCCGTTCGCTATAATGACTACACATAATGATAGGCCAACTATAGAGCTTTACTAATTAGTTGAGAAACTCTGACTAGCCTCATGGCAACTGACTTGGGTTCTGCAATAATGGCAGGGGTTTATTTTATGGTGACATGACGATCCCGGAGCTGTGTGGTGCGATAGCTCTAAGCTTAATCAATTTATCGTAGCCTAGAAAAAAAAAGACAAATACTTAACCGAAAAGTTCTCGCTCCTCCTAGATTATCTTCACTGTACAGTTGAGTAGCAGCGGCGGTGTGGCCAAAGGAAGGGGAGTCAAAAAGAGCCTATATGGGGCCTGAGACCACGTCGACAGTTTACGCCACAGAACTACAGGGCATCAACCTCGCCCTCGAGATGGTGAAGAACATGGGCAGTAGATCAACCCGCTACAAGCAGGTGTATATATTTACAGATAACCAGGCCGCGATACGCACCATAATACAACCTAAGGGCTGCTCTAGGGTGTTACGAAGTAACATAAGTCACGTGGGAAGAAGCTGATCAGTCTGATCATGAATGATCACCATGATCAGTCTGCATTAGCGGGAAATTGCTATTGGCTCTAACAGAATGAACGAATCAGATGCATGATATGCGATCAGTCTGATCATGAATGATCAGAATGATCGCCTGCCTCTCACTTCTATAAAAAAGGAAGGATTTCTCTTCTTACCCAAGAACTGTAGTTTAACTGTCTAGTACACCTAGTAGTTAGTCTGAACATTCTCTCATACTTGAAGCTCATACTACTCTAAGTCATAAAACTTGGACTAACTTATTTCTCTTCCTTTCTGAATAAGTCTTAGTTCCACATTGTTCCCTTTTGCTCTAGGAAGCCAACCCCTTCCGAAGTGGCTTACATTAGTGAAGCTAGTCGGTATTGGGACAGTGTTCCTAACATAGGGTATATATCACTAAGCAGATCGCACGGCAGGTCTGGCAGCTATAAGAGGATAGGCTTGCCATCACCATCTATTAGATACCGGCTTATAAGGGTATAGATGGTAACGAAGAGGCTGACCTGGCCGCTAGGACAGCTATAGGATAGGTAGAGAAAGGCATGGAGGGCTGTAGGGCCCCTATACCCTCCCGCCTGCACCCACTACGAACCACGCTCAAGACGTGGGCCAGCAAAAACGCCCACACCAGCTGGACCAGAAGCTGGCAGCAGGAGAAGAAGGGCAGAGCCACATTCAGACATACGCCGCTTCCAAACAAGAAGGTGTTACGGTTACATACAGGCCTAACCAAGGCAGAGAGCGCCTCGCTCGTACAAATGAGAACCGAGAAAATAGGGCTCAGAGACTTCCTCTTCTTCCGACGCGTACCAGGATTCGAGGACCCAGGGTGCCCCTGTGGAGGAGGCCGACAAACAGTCGGCCACGTGCTCCTGCGATACCAACTGCTCCAGGACAAACAACAGATTGAATTCGGGAATCTACCAGGCAGAGAGGACCTACAGAAGGTCTTCTCAACGCGCAAGCTAGCCATGAAAGCAATCGCACTTATAGAACAGGTGAGGGCCCTAGGGCAGAGGGCGCCGAGCGAGTAGATTGGCAGAGTATTAGGTGGAGACTGAAGGTAGTACAGATAGTGAAACACGGGGTGTGCCCTACTGAGCTTATACACAGTGGAATTATTAGTAGTAGAGCCAGTATTAATAAATGGTGACAGCCATTTGAAGGTCAAGGTAGATGGCAAGAGGGTGGGTGAAAGAGGAGACTGGCCACGTTTGTTTACTCTCTGAGTCTACATGCATAGCTGCAGATAATTAGCGGCCAAAATCGAGTAGGATTTAATCAAGCCTGCATATCCTAACTAGGATGGGTCAGGGCAAATGAAAAATCAAATCAAATCAAATCAAATCAAATCAATCTCATGCAAGAGTCTCATCGGAGACAAATGAGACTGAACACATGATATGGAAAACAGGTCTATAAAAGAAGGGCTTATCCCTTCACTACGCTCATTGCAGTCCAATTGTCTAGTATACATTATTTGTTAGTTTATGCTATTCCATTCTATTGAAGCAATCCTATCCTAAGCTATAAAACTCATACTTAGTCTTTCAGTCCTTCTCCTTCTGACAAGATCCAAAGCATACCCTCTGTCCTATACTCTAGGAGGCTCACCCCTTCCAAAGTAGCTTACGTTAGCAAGCTTGCCGGATTGGGAAAGCATTCCTAACAACGGCCCACTCGCTTATCCTTGGCGGTATAGTTGAGTAAGATCACGACGATTCTCGGGTGTATATTGCTGATTGTCCGTCGGTAGTGGGAGAGGTGGTGTGATTGGCCTTGTGATTTTTGATAGAACTTGTGAAAATGCCTCCGATCAAGCCATTTTCAAATACGCAAGAAACTCAACTTTGTTAAGTTCTATATGGTCAATGCCGAGCCTCATCAAGTTTTGCCACCTTATTACTATATGCCCTCATTAAGACTGGAAAACAGTCTACAACAAGAGATTGTAATTATTGGGCTGAATTTGGAAGCATACATAATGTAATGTTAGGGTGTTCTTTACAGTAGTGATCAAATTTAGATGTTATATGAGATTCATGTCCATCAAGGATGAGGAAGCGGTATTCGCCCACTGTCCATGGGCTGCGTATATGGCCCAGATATAAAAGTGAGCCATCAAAGTTCAATCTCACTTGATGTCATCCCTTTGGGCTAGCTGGTCGAGAATCAACATGCCCCATGCGACCATGGATGCGATCGCGGAAGGTCCTTTCAGGCACTTTATAAAGCCATGTATCGGCTCCAATTGATAGGTTTGATTTAGAATTGATTGATTGAATTCCCAATGAAATTTTTGTTCATTATTAACTGTATTAAACATCTCGTTGTGATGTTAATCAACTGCGCCACTGCCTCGCGCCGTGCACGCCGTGCTTCGTTAACTTCACTTATCTATATATCTCATTCTTAAGCATAGCGTCACTATGTTCCTATGCTCAACCAGCTGTCACTAGCCACTAGCTATTGAACTGTCTTAATATTGAAAATACTCTCCTTCCATTTCCCTCCGGTGTAATGTCTAGTCAGTATTGATCAGGGTACAGCCCTCGCCAAATGCCGTTCAAATACTACCGTCCTGACATCAAACCTCTAAAACTGGCTATCTCCGGAGATGGAAGGCCGGTTAAGAGATTCGCGCACGTTGGTGTTGAACTGGTCAAGAAGATTGCCTAGGCCTTCATTAGCAAAACCAAAATATGCGAGATCCACATACCAGCTGGCTTATAATTACAAACTGTGAAGTACGGGGGCACGAAACTACCAGTGTTTGCAAGGCCACTTGCACTGCAGTCTACCGTAGCACACCCGACATAATTCGAACTGGCCCAGACAAGTTGAGTAAAATGGCCCCAGCTGTTGAAGGCGGCTTCGTCGTCTATACTGCTTGGAGTGGCTTCGCCATAAAGACCTTCGAAGTTTGACACTTCATTGTTGTAAAATATGTCAGTAATCACGGAACCGATCTCACTGCTTTGGGTTCCAGCAGCTATGTTCTGGCCATAACCTCCACCATCGATGCTTCTGCGCAACATTAAGCAAATGGATTCCCAAGAGTGCCGGAAACCTACGTATCATGGGCATACGTGCAAGACTCTGCAATCTTCTGAGCAGTTGCGGCGAGCCCATCGTCCCAGGCGATCTCCGGAGCCGAATGATTGGTTCGGTGCGCGTTGTGATGTGCGACCACCGTGGCAGAATAGCCTGTCGGGGGCGCGCTGGCAGGGGAAGATGAGGAAACAGCTGTATGAAAGGCAGCACTAGTAGTCTCATACAATTGGGTGAAAGATGAAATAGGCTGAATACTTGTTGCCGGGGATTGCGCGCCCGGGAAACTGGGGTAGATTCCGTGAAATTCAATCGAACCCGCAGATATCTTCCCCCAGTGTTGAGGAAAGGCGCATGCCGCAGCTAATATGCCAAAAAAAATCATGGTAAGCATATCGAATTACACATGGAGAGTTCTCGTCCCACTCCAGCCAAATATTTGTTCCTGAACGACGTGGGCAACTGGTAAATTTCTCGACAGATATTGTTGCTCAGGTGATCCGCCTTAGTATTTCTCCGTCTAAAATTAGTATAGCCACATTCATACGTGAAATGTAGAGACAATGAAGACGGAGCAAGGAGTTGAATTAACCAAATCTACCAATTTTAGAATTACTACAAGAGATGAATAGCTAGTTTGGGTTAATAGACCGCCTTTTCGAAACTGCCGCTATACAGGTCGTTTTAGCTACCATGTAGAAAAGTCATGATCCTCTGAACCTCGCTTTGCACCTTCTGGATCTTCTGGACATCCTTTTGCATGTCCTGAAGCCTCTGGAGTGGCTCACTCAGTGTCTGAAGTACGTCGGTTAGTTCTTGATGAATATCCCTAATTTGTCTCCAGAGCCTCTGTTTTGCATTAATCTAAATTCTTTCAGGTATGGTGAAGATGGGGAACAGATGTTCTTACGGTAAAATTTTGGGTACTGCTAACGACTTCATTGACCAGCCCAGCCTGGAAGAGAATAAGAGTGTTATCCGAAGTAAAAGGTTTGGGAGACTGTAGATTCTATCAGAGAGAGTTAACATTTGCAAAATTATGACCAACCTACAGGCTGGTCCCCAGGATTGGGATTGGAGACCTCTTCAATCGGGCTGGACAGTCTTATCCGCTTCGTGCTTTCCTCCTCGTTAGACAAAGGCGAAAGAGCCTCCTCAGGTGGCTGAGGTGTTGGCTTCTTAGCTGGTCGCCCGCGGCGCTTTCGCGTTGACGACTGGGTACCGTTCACACCCTCAGTTCCGTTCTCGTGCCCAATCGGTGGATAGCTCGATTGATCAACCGAATTCCATTTCCCGGGTTCTTGACGGAGTGGGAGTGTCTGCTGGAGAGCCTCAAGGCTTCGAATTGGACTCTCACGGGCCAACTCAAGCAGCTCGGCCGGTGTGATTGTGTCGTGCGCCATTGCAGAGAACTGGCTCTGTACTGATCAAAGTATATATCAAAAGTCCTATATTGAGCCAAATTGACTCCCTTAAACAATCTCGTACATCCATTATTGAGTCCGTCTACCAGGGCCTGTGCGGAGATAGTGGACTCGGCCATATGGAGCCATAGTTCCGGAATAGATTTCGATAGCAGTTTCCGAGGTCAGCAAGGTTGGTTGACTCTCGTTCCTTGATGGAAAGTTGTGTTTGAAAAGTCTTTGGTAGGGTCATGCCACACTACAGGACATGAAAATGCAAAAGTACTTGGCCTGATCATAAGCATACGTGAAAACTCAGAGATAAGCATTCAATCCAGTCTCTGTAACAAATTAGCCTTGGATTTGACAGAGTTCGTTCGCATGAGCATGGTTTCTTCGTCGTGGAACTCTGCCTTGGGTGTGATCGGGTCGATCTGTTCCACGTAAAGCCTCGTTCTGCGTATAGCTCAGTGCCACCGAGCGCGACAAAGCGCTCGACACAAGTGTCACAAACGATCAAGCATGACTGCTTCTCAGTAAAAATACGTCCTCGTCGGTAGAACAGTCATGCCGAGCCCCAAGGAAACGCTGTCGTTACGACCTGCTCCCACAGGAACAGCGCTGAGTTACGGTCCGCGGCTCGATGACCTCAGTTACCAGGTCAATGATCTCATGACAGCACCGACTCATTCATGGGTTAACCTTTTCTACTCCTATGATCGATATGATCAAAATGCTACACGGTTGTGAAAAGAATGGCTGAAACCGTGTAGCATTTGATCATATCGATGCCCGGCCGGGGAAACCGTGGCCCAGATTTGATTTAATTTGATTTTTCATTTACCCTGACCCATCCTAGTTAGGATAGGCTGCTGAGATTTGTTCCCCCGATTCTGGGATTTGTCCCCCCTTTGAGATTTGTCCCCCCCGCTAGCTGTAATGTACTTTAAAATCGCTGTAAATGGCTTAGCGCATAATAACGCGCCGCGCTTTAGGGGCAACTTCATCAATGAATTTGTATTTATAAAGATTCTTCAATTACCAGTAGCAACTATAGAAGATATTCCTGCCCCGCCAGACTCTATTTATAGCTCTTATGATGAAGCATACAACTCTCTTAAAAGTCATGGTATCTAAAATGGGTATGGCTTTGTACTTAAACGGAGTAAGCCTCACCACTCTGATATCAAAATATGATATTACTATCAATGCAACCGCTTTAGAGTCTATAAGTCAACAGCAAAGACTCTAAGCACAAGTATACGTGCAACAGGGTGTCCTTTTAAGCTTGTCATCTTTAAAGATACCCAAAACGATCAGTGGAAACTGGAAGTCCAAGTCAAGCAGCATAATCATGCCCCATCTATTAATCTAATGGCTCATAACATCTATCGCAAACGTATAGAAAAGCAAAAAGAAGTCATCAAGACTATGTCATATGCTGGAGTTCGGCCAATGCAAATAATGGCAGCCCTTCAACAAGATGACCCGCATACCTTTGTCTCTGCCTCAGATGTTCGCTCAGAAAGAAAGGCCATCTAACAAAAGCACTTAGATAGAAGAAGCCTAATTGAAACAGTATTAGACGACTTATCATCATCAGATTGGGTTTTCTCTTTAACTAGGGACCCTGAGAATCATATACAATGCCTCTTTTTTATCCATCAAAAGCAGATTAAACTGCTATTAGCAAATCCTGATGTTCTTTTAATGGATTGCACATATCAAACTAATAAGTATAAGCTTCCACTATTACACATACTTGGCTGCACCAATCTTCAGACCTTTTTCTCTATTGGCTTCTGCTTTCTTCGTAATGAGACGGAGGAAGACTACTATTGGGCACTCTCAACCTTTCTCTCACTCACAGGAGTGCCACATCCACACGTATTTATAAGCGACCAAGAACAAGCAATAACGCAGGCAGCTCGTAGATTGCTTCCAAATGTTCCACAGCTTCTTTATATATGGCATATCAACAAGAATGTCCAGATAAAGGCTTAACTTGTATGGAGAGACGCCGATGGTACAACACTAGAAGAAAAGAAGGCAATTGCTGAAGAACGTCAGAATTTTCTGAAGCGCTGGAACCAGGTATGTCACACCTAAACAATATTATTAATAATCTAACAAACTAGGTCGTCTTCGCACCTAAGCGTCCTGACTTTCAAATAAAGTGGGATAAGCTTCTTAATGATTATCAGCATCAGGAAGAACTATGCAGGTATCTAAAGGAGAATCAATATGAAACACGCGCTTAATGGGCGGAGGTTTGGACATCCTATCATCGACACTATGATACAATTACAACTTCTCCTGTTGAAGGAATGCATAAAGTACTAAAGGATTATTTACTGATTTCTACTGGCGATATACTACATGTTGTTCAGAGAATTGAGCAGTTAATCCATAATCAGTATAATAAATATGAGAAGGAGATCGCGTTATCTATGCATAACATCAAGTTTGAGCATATGCATGAGAAGATGCTGTTCCTGCCATCTAATATTTATACAATAATCACACCGCCTGCAGTCGAACGTATCAGACAACAGGAACTTATGCGTCAAAAGGAAGAGAAACAGCCAAGCAGTAAAAAGCCTTGTTCAGGTCTTTTTGAGAGGATAAATGGCCTTCCATGTCGCCATAGACTGCAAATAGCAATAAGTTATGGGCCTTTACCTCTGCGCTATATATATGATGATCACTGGCGTTATTAGTGTACACATGGACAGTCTATTTAAATACCTTCGCCGAGACCACACCAGTTTATCCTTGAGCCACTTCTAGCTAATATAAGATGAGCGCAAAAGAAGAGCCAATTATCAACTCACTAAGATCCGTCAGCATTTGAGCGCTCTGTACCACAATCTAACCCTATAAACCAGAAAGAAGGACAGACACCAGCAGAAGCCTTATCAACTAGTACACAGGTTACTGTATCTATGGCTCCGCATATGCTATCTACAAAAATCCTGTAATAATATCTGTTTCTATATCAATCCCAGTAACAGCTGGTCCAGTGTCAACTCTGCTCTCCTCACCAACTGCTTCTATTTATTCTTCACCAATTTCTATCACAGTACCTGTTACTGAAGCCCCATCATCACCACTGCCATAACTGCCATAACTACTACAACCACCACAACAACAATCTTTATAGCAGCCTCCATCTTTAGAGGAGTTCTTAGTAGATATTGAACGCCGTCGACATCAACCAGTTCTAGATGGCTTACACAATATATCCACAGTCTTTAGTTATTTTTATAAGACCGGACAGGAAGACGCTCCACCTAAGTTAGTTGAGGCACGGCATATGGCACTAAGTACCCGTGGAATCTATGCTGATTGCACCTCAACCATGGCGTGGAACTTTCATTTTGGAGACAAAGATGCCTTCTACACTGAAAGATTTGCACAAGTTCAGGCTTGAAGATCACTGCCTGTAGTACAAAGTACACTAGTATTGCGGTCTAAGCGCGCTGCAGCATATAAAGCATCAGACGCGTGGTCATCGCTTAGCCCAAATAAAAGATAACGCCGTAGATAGATGTATATAAACACCTTTACTAACTATATAAGTTTGTTATCTCTTGAATAATTTGATAAAATAGGTGGCACTGCGCTAAGCCATTTACAGCGATTTAAATTACATTACAGCTAGCGGGGGGGACAAATCTCAAAGGGGGGACAAATCCCAGAATCGGGGGGACAAATCTCAGCAGCCGTTAGGATACGTGTCGCAGGTCATGTGCACCTGACTAATCTAGCGCAATGCTAGGCAGTGCTGAGGACTGCTGTGCGCGGCGTATTAACGAGCTACAGAAGATGAAAGATGGATGGAAAACTAGATAATTGAGAGGATAGGAGGTGGTCCTTTTATTGACTATCTGCAATGTGAGAGATCATTGTGGGTTGTGGTTGTGGTTTTTGGTTGTATCTTCTTAAGTGATCTCGCTCAAGCGATGGCTAAATAAGGCGCTAGATTAGTCAGGTACACGTGACCTGTGACACTTACCAAGTATCAGGTGACAAGAGGAATTGCTGGCAAGATGAGAGAGTAGAGCCAGGGGTAGGGGACAGGAGAATAATGAGACAATCCATCAGTGAAGATAGCATACAATTCACTCAACAAGTTTACGATCTCACGTATGCATCATTCATCGTCCCCGTGATCCTCCGCACGGACATTGACGCGCCCATGAACGAGGACTCCATTTGAACTGGCCTGCACTTCAAGTAAATCCCAGTATTCTCTCAATTACAGAAACGGCCATCTCTATCTCATATGTATTTGTTAACCGCCCTCTGTGTTAAGACTCCCGTCTCTGGCCATATTCAGACCCATACTTGGCTCCACCATAGCCCGATGACGCGGTTTTGTTTGTGCCTTGGTAGGCAGGATGGTCTGAATCTGGCGGTCGATGGACCTTGCTGTCCCCTTGAAACTGTCCAGTCAATTTTTCTGGATAGGGCAATAATTCTTTATTCCTCAGGCCATGCTCCGCTACCGTCTCTGGTGGAGGGGTGGAATGCTTTCTGGAATTCTCCCGTATAAAAGGTGGAGGGAATATCTCTGATGATCTCGGCACCAGATCTTCGTACGGTTGACCAGCTGTATCCTTTGCTCTCCTTTTGAACGGCTTCGGCTTCTCGACGAGAGATGTTTTTTCGTCCTCACCTTTGCCACCTTCGGGAATCTGCTTTGGCCACGAGATCATGGACTTCAGGTTCGGAAGCTCCTTGTCGCGCTTCTGCACGAGCGCCCAAACCAAACATGCGATAGCCACCGTGGCCAATGTAATTCCAATCCCCACACCGATACCACCGCCGAATGTCTTGCGTACAGTGGGATGAGGCAGAGAAGTTGGGATCAGGCCCAGCGATGGCTCGATGGTGCAAATATCGGACGTGCAGTTATATCCCGGAGGGCAACAGGAGTCTCCACATGTTAACAATTGTGGTGGCTCGCCTAGGATGTGCACCGGGCTCAATGAGCTGTTGGAAATATTGCATGGTATGGGGCGAATGCTGGCACAATCACTGTTATCTGGGCAGCAGAGTACGACCGTAGTCGTTGTGCTGTTAACCGGGAGGCATGTAGTGGAGTTTTTGCAGCACCAGCTGGAAGGATAGCTCTTGCCGCACTGACTGTATTGTGGATTTCCCTCGCAAGCGCTGTTGTCTCGGAGCTCCAAGTTATTAGAGAAAACGGAGCGAAGGCACGCAAAGAGTAAAAAAGTGTAGAGCCGATTATTCTTCCACATGTTCATGGCGAGAGCGAGGTTTGAGCATTCGATCTTGCTACACACACACACTGTGGAATACTTATCACTTGGACTAGGGATGTAGGGAGACTCTATGATTTAGGCTATGATTAAATTCTGGACTCCTACACAGCCTTGGAATCTAATGAATCGCCTTGTACTGTAAGAAAATTGAAAGAGCGGCAAGCGCACAGCTACCATCCACGAAGTGCTAAGCTACCTGCTTCTAAGTTGGGCAGTCGGTCATGGATGCTCTGTCCGGTCGTAAAAGCCAATGCGTTCATCCAGGATCGCACAAATGATGCCAGGACGTTGAATATTGGGAGTCATGGTTAAGATCACTGTCTTTCGATCCGCGCGGGGATCTTCAATAAGGACGTGGAACTTTGTCTGCTATCTGCAGGTTCTATGCTACAAATCTACCAGAATAACGAATCACGTGGCTTCCATGGATGAATGCTTACCTCTCGAAAGCTGCTGAAGACGGAAGGATTTGACCTCGCCAGGTCCGTGACAGTGCAGAGAGTGCAGTTGCATTATGTATTAGTCCTCCACGCCATTTGTCCGTCTTATGTGCACACTAAATATAACTGTCACATTGGAGGAACCTGATGTGCTCCTTATAAGGCAGCTGAGAGCTATTGGTGTGATCGTCGATCTTTCAAATGCCATCTTTCTCTCGGATGTCGGCTGTCCATATGTAACCCTCGGGCGACTCCGTTTCGAACATACTAAACAAAGAAAGGGAGACATCTTCATAGCGGATACCATACCGAAGAAAATCGCTACATACCATACCGTACTGTAGGGAAAACGGTATAACATTAGTAGTAGTAATAGTATTAGTAGCTTATCGATATAATAGTAATTCTAGTTATAAACATAATTGCAAATACAGAAACTACTATAATAAGTACTGTAAACTATAGAAGTGGGACGGGATGGTATTTTCCGTGGCTACCGTACCGGCTGCTGCAAAGACTGATCGGTTTTTGCTACGAAAGCGCAGAGGCATTTACCATACCATACCGTACCGTGGGATATCCTAGATGTTCATATTTAACAACATGTGGGATATGCCCCCAGTTCAATCCACGGGCCAGTCCGTATATCACTACGTCATGATACATTCGTCGTGCAGCCATAACTCTCATGCGTCGCAGTTAAAGCATTAGATTATCTGGATTAAACAGCTTCTGACATGTGCTGGTGGTCATCAGTTCCTGGCCAGATAATGTCAGCAGGCTTGAAGTTCCATGTTCGGAGTTATCGGCAACGTACGAAGATCTGAGGCAAGTTACATACTCTATGGTAATGCATTGTCCCCAGTACAAGCGTGATGTTTCGGTAGACAGTCTTCATTCTCGATCCAATGCTCAACGACCGTTGTTCCGTTGTTGAGATGATTGATCCTGTATGGTTTTTACCTTTTTTTTCGGTACGGCACGGTATATACCGCTACCATGGGGCACCCAAGCCGGTCAATATTAACCTTAGCCAGCCGAGAATTGCTAATCCCTACCATGTTGCGTAGAAGCTACCCAAGTCTGCCAAATCTCGTTGCTGCATCTCAAAGTTCAGCATCGAGCCCTTCGCACGCATTGATAGACATATATACATATTCCTCGACATCAATGGTGATGTGCCATTTTGCGCCCTCCTTTTAATGAGGTACCCTTGATGAACTCATGTTTTTATGCAATAGAATAACATTGCATCAAATCATATAATGTAACCATTCATTGAAGACCTCCATTTGAAATTCGGCTGCTTCAAGAATCCGTTTGGGCAAGCGCAAAAAAACTCCTTGACGCAATAAACTCGTGATGACACGGCTTAATTTTGCAGCCCCAGTCGACCTGTTCGCAGCGTATAATACCAACTGAGGGAAGCTATTTCGAGGTGACTATATTTGACCAGCGAAGATATATCGCTTCTAAATGATTTGTTTATAGCTCGTAAATAGTGGATACCCATCTTCTTCCTTTATATCTAGTCGAAGCTCGCCTTCCTAGCCTATTAATAGAAGAAGCAGCGGTTTATAGTCCAATGTGAAGCATATGTCCTCAAGGATTGAACCTCAAAATGCAGAACTTTGCAGATATTCCAACTCCTGAACTCCTGTCGATAGCCGAAGACCTGGAGCTAGAATATAAGAATCTAATGACGCAGATTGCTTTTTACTCAGCAATGCAAGTGGCTAGCCTAGAGCTCGATAACAGGGTGCAAATAGCCCTAGAGAAACTAAAGACGGCAGTAATTGCTTTCAGTAACGTCGAACGGATGGTCGAAGCGGCCACCAAAAATGCCAAGCCTAGCGCTATATTTGAACAAGAGAAATCCCGATCCCAACTTCCAAACAAAAGTTTTGATATTGAGCAAAAGAGATACACCAATGAATCAGATAGCTGTGACGTCGCGATGAAAAGCATCGAGCCAGATGTGGAGCGTTTGGAGCTACAATCGGCACTCTGTGGACTTATTGCGACCGTAAGGAATGCCTTAAACTTGAAACCAAGAGCACATAAGAAAATTGAGCTGCGAGGCCCTTCCATCCGGTCTAGAGCTCCAAGTCCAGAAAGTGGATAAAACAAGTCGTCTCCGCCGAATGAAATGGACGTAATTGGGGTTGCTTGCACGTGTAGTAATAAGTTGACGTGAACAATAGATCAAGTAACTTAGGCTGGCTATAACACGTATACAGTGTCATGTTGGTCTATTCTAATTATGTAACGCAAAATGCTAATATCTATGGCTTATTTCTGATTTCTTCCTTTTGTGCAACGGTTGAGCGAGTCTATCTAGTGCCGCTACGGTTGAACTTCAAGGAATTTTTCTATTCACCTCACCATGTCGCTTGGTCGTTTAAACATATGGCTCGAAATTCGCCCTAGAGAAGTTCTAATTGGTACACTTCGCACAGGCACACAGCCGCATCAACTTTAAGAGGCCGCTGGTTTCTTAAGGGGTCACCATCCCAGCTAAGGCCACATGCAAATACCTGGGAGTCACTATAGACTGGAGGCTTAAATAGAAGGAACACATCACAGAGATCTACAGGAAGGTCTTAAAAACAATCGCCGCACTCAGCTCTATCATGAGCTCTACATGGGGCTCAGGCTTATAAGACATGCGAAAAATCTATAGAGGCACGGCGGTGCCACAGATGATGTATGCCTGCTCTGCCTGGTCGAACCCAGCAGGTGCAAGGGGTAAATACACAGAAACCACACTTAAGATACTAAAGGGCCTGCAAGCCCGCGGAGCGAGGGCCATATACAGAGCATACAAGGCGACTTCACACACGGCTCTAGACATAGAGGCGCATCTGCTTCCAATCAAACAACAGATATGGAAACACATGTTACGATGGTAACACGTGACAAGCTAAAAGAATAAGATAACTTAAGTTAAGTTAGCCAGCGTTTGCTCATGTCACGTGATATTGGCACGTGCATAAACTGACAAGCTGCAGATAATTTGCGGCCAAAACGAAAAAACACCATAACAGCGAGAACTCAAATCGTTGAAATTGAATATTCCTATCATGCGAACACGTCACCCTGAAGGAACTGAGGTCGTCAGCAGTCGCAGTGCGTCGCCCAACGCGTGTGGAACGCGAAATAACGATCCCATAGCCTCAAGAGGTGGCATGGCCAGTACCAATACAGGAGCACGCTACTCAACTTACGGGGTACCTTTGGAACGTACTGCTCTATCTAGATCGCGAGGAAAACCAACCAGTAACCCCAGAAGAGATGAGAACAGTGGTTATGGCAGCAATATCCCTGGTCGGAAAGGTCATGAGGACCCCTAATATGACGGCGGTACATCAGAAGATGAGCACCATATACACAGAAATGACGGCGAACGCGAACAGCACGGTGAAAGAGATATATAACATCAAAGAGGAACTCAAGAATCTGGTGGTGAAGGTACAAAAAGGCATCACAGTGGGCGAGACAGCTACCGTGGCAGCGACTGAGGCCGCGGAAGTAGGCAAGACAGTCGCCGCTATGGCGAGAGATATAAAGAACAAAGGAACACAGCATCAGACAGGAGGACCAATGAGCTATGCTGCTGCGGCAGCACATGGTGCTCTGATCATAAATACACACAGCACACAGAATACTCATAATACTCCATCTCTAGTGCAGCGTGAGATCATCATGAATATAAGAAATGCCCAGACAATCCAACACCTACGCTCCATGAATCCGCGTATCATGAAAGCCCATATTGACATAGCCATCGCCCAGAGCGAAAATGAACACATAGCTAAGATCACCACCATATCAGCCAACCAGCTTAAGAGCAGGGATCTCAGCATCAGAACAGCAACGAACAGTGAGATGCAGACGCTCCGTGAATTCACAGATGACTGGGTTCCTCGACTCGGAAGCGGAACGTCAGTACACACCTATATATATAGGGTTATTATATATAGTATACACACTAGTATGATAAACACTGAGAGGTTCGAGGAGGTCAAAGCCGAAATCCTGCAAGCTAACAGAGTATTCCTCCCTACAGCAGACATCAAATACATTGGCTGGCTGACTAGGAGACCACTAAACAAATTAATGTCGTCCATCGTCATCAAGTTCACATAAGCAGAAGATGCCAACAAAATCATCGACAAGGGACTGGTATGGGAAGGAGAGAGATATAATAGTGAACAATATAAGAGACAGTGCTAACTGAAGCAGTGCTTCCAATGCCAAAAATACGGCCATATAGGAACCCAATGCAAGGCAGTAAAGACATGTGGCTACTACGCGCAGTTATACAGCTCCTGGGAGTGCCTATCCAAGACCGGTCAGGATACCACCAGGAAGTGCGCAGTGTGCCTCGGAGCACACGAAGCATAGAGCCAGGCATGCCCAACCAGGAAAGAGGAATTGGGCAAGATTAAAGTAGTGCTCGCAACACAGCCCAAGTATCACCCGACCTTAAGCGAAATAGATCAGCAGGGGCCAGATCAGATGATTCTCAGGAGATCAAGGTCTGAGAGGGAACTAGAATCCATCCCTGACTTACGGAACACCCTGTGCAAAGGAACAGCCCATGGGTACATTGTCTTCGTAGCTATTTTAATCCACACACACATCTCTATAAATATGTTTAAATATATACTCTGTACCTTGAGCCTTTCTAAATATATCAGGCTATCTCTGCTATAAAAAATACAATTGCGTTCCCGTCTCATCGCCCAGCGAAAAGCAAGCCTGGTTAATGGTATAAACCGACTTCAGCCAGACCGGCCCTTTTTCAAGGCTCTTCTTAAGTTCAAAATAAACTGAACAGTTCCGTTTAAGCTTATTTATCTAATCATTGTGCTAGAAATCCATCATGATTCTTATTGCTGTGGTGAAAGTTAATTTCATGCAGCGATCGGTACCTTTTGATTGAAGCCAATACAAATTTGGTTAGTGTATTCCTCTTTTCGTATCTTACATAATCTCAATAGCTTTGATCAGGTAGGGTACATTTAAGACCTGTGGCTCCCTGACTGGAATTCTCCTTGCGCTGTTGGTGCCTTACGACGTCAAGGCAACAAGGCATCACCGCATCGACTTTTGGAGAGCACCAGCGAAAGTATGGATCTCAAAACCATCGCCATGGCGGCATCAGCTACATTTTATGCCTCGCGTTGTGAGCAGTCTTCAAGAACTTCATATTTGGTAATTAATTCATATTAGACCTCTAAATTTCTTGAAGTAATGCCATTCCGTTACTCCACGACGCGCAAAATACTACCTACCTTCTCCAACTCTAAGTGATTGACAATGTAAACATGTATTCTATTTTCTACTTCATATCATCCGCGCTACAGGTGCAATCTGCTGTTCACTTCTCCAAGCTGTCTCAAATATCGGCTCTGCTATAATTGGACTTGGCACACGAGTCTTGCGCTTCCGGGCATATTCTAGTTTGCCTCCAGTGGCTTGCGCTGGGCCTGGCTCTGGCTCAGGTGTCTTGCGCTTTCGACCACGTTTCGCTTTGCCTACAGTAACTTAGATTCATCTGGCTCTGGCTCTGACTCAGACTCAGACTCAGACTCAGACTCAGACTCAGGCTCAGGCTCAGGAATTTTTCTTTTTCTACCGCGCTTGCCTTGACCTTTCGCTTTTGCTGCGTCTTTTGCCGCTCGTTTCGCTCGTGCCTCCTCCAGATCCTCATAGCTCATAATTCTTGCTTTTCCCAAAATTAATGACCTTGTAGATTGGCGAACTTTACCTTCGTTATTGATTTGTCTCAGAAATTGAATTTGTTCTCGCTGGAGGTCACGTTTGGCAAAGCATGTTCGAGCAGCATTCTCAAACTTCTGCAAATGCCTTTATAGGCGCTGTTTGCTCTTCTTGTCTTCAGTATATGTATCCTGTTTGATCAGATTATACAGCGATATAAGAGCTTCGGTTATTACTGGTGTTTAGAGTACTTCACATTGAGGTTCGGGGTTAATTTTACAGGGCTCCAGGGTTGGAGCAGGAAGCTTAGGGACTGGCTTAGGAATTTCCGTAAGCACTCTGTCCGGATTGAAGGGATACAAACCGCTAGCTCTCTATCCCGCAAGGATGTTTCTTCTAGTGAAAGCTCTCTCTCTCGCAGGGCCGTAAAGATACATGAAGTGCTGCTTGCCGATCGTACCGACACCTCCTCACTCAAGCCGCTCAACTTCATCTCAATATACTACTTTCAAAGGGGAAAACACGGCGACATCACAAGGCTGCAGTTTATGAGATATATGAGAAGGTAGACGACATAGGGAAATATTGTTTTTAAAACAGAACTGAAGGATCTCCAGAGTTTCGTGCGATCCAAAGCCATCGCAGGCAAGGACTCTTGGTTTTCCATTCGCTCGTAGCCGGGTCTGAGGATCAAAGACTCGTTTAAGCCACTCCAAGCTGATATAGGAGTCAGTATATCCAGATTCGGAGTATGCATAGTGCCATCCTAGCGTAGGATACGTTGTCCAGTTTCCCCGATGAGTAGATGCTAGCCAGATGATCATTGGATCTAGATACCTACCATCTGCGCTTATACATTCCACGGCAGTAACAACTGTGCGCGTTGCACGTACGGCTCTGTGGCCTCGCAAGTCGTCCTTACCAATAAGAACTTTCACACTTCCTGGCATACTAAGCATAACACCAGTTTCATCCATATTGTAGACATTCTCAGGTATTACGGCTGGGTCTTGAAGTATGGTGCTAATCACCTCGAACCAGTGGACGACCTTATTATAGATATTATACCGGTCCCAGTCCAGTGTCCTCATTCTTCTGGCCTTGACTTCTGGATGACGTTTCTCAAAAGCCCGAGCCCAGTTTTTGCCTGGAGGCTTCTGTGGTTTATTTATGGGACGCTGGCGGGCGATGCTAAAGGCTAATGAAGGAATATGCTTTATTCATACGCGTTGTCCAAATTTGCCAAGTTATAATATAAAATTTACGACAGCTTTCTCTTCACATGGGTTGAGATATTGTTGGCTCTGGTTCTTGACCGCTTTCAGGCATTGGCCGTGTGCACGATAATAGAGGGTCGTATGAGGGACTTCGCCATATTCTGCTCGGGCATGGTACGTATCGCGCACGCCAGGAGGTAACTCTTGTGCCAGGACCTGGCTGGCTCTGTCTATGTTAGCTTACGGTGGTTGTAGTGCTGTTCAGGAGAAATGAGCGAGAAGATATGCGGGCGTGAGGACATAGGTGGGATTGCGCTTGACCCTGACAGAGGGCCAACTTGTGGGCCTATCTATTTTTAGCTGTTCATGGTTCCTTTATTGTAAGGCATTGCTATACCGCAGTTGAAGTCAAGTCAAGCACTTGAAGAGATGCGGAAAACTGGATAAAGAAAATTTGAAACTTGAGATTGTTGAAGCAGGAATGCTCGATTAGGTTGAGCTGCAGGCACCAGGGACTGGTGCCCTGCAGGGTGCCTGAGCGTAACTCGATAACGTGGTTCACCACCAAGTCATTACCTTAGTGCCTCGGGCCTTAAAATTCAGTGAAAGCCGCCTAAATTCTAGTGGGACCCCTGCTAAACTTAGGGGGGTATGCCGACTCGGTGTACCACGTTAATAAAAGAATATCCATCATGTGTATTTACCATGTATGCGGATATGTCTTCGTATGGATGTTTTTATCACAATATAGATGTCCTGAACACCCTTTCAGAATCTAACTTGCTACGGATGTTGTTTCGGCTACTTGTATTGGCGGACCAATGTTGACCAGATTAACGTGATTCAAGTCGATTCGTTCAATATGAAGCCTTAGCGCCTTAGGCCTCACGATTTAGTCTGTGGCTGTGCCAACTGACCAGTGAAATCATGCTAAATAGGCAATTGCGCGCTTATGTTATATTATGCTAAGCGACTCATGTGTCTTCAATAAAAGTTTACGGAACCCGCATAAACAGAAATCTGTCTGTTGTTTGTGGTTCCTGAACGCGTGTGACAAACCACCTCATGGCCTGCCGCTCTATCTCTCAGCTTGCAAAGACATTGTGCTACTTGAACACAGATCGATACTGCGTGTCTTTAATATGCATACACCACAGTTGAGATTTCCTTACATCACTACGTTGACGCCATTCTATGTTTAGACCACCTGCTGAATGGAATCTCATCACGAGTTTCCCCACCAAGGATAAATCAATTCTTGAACTTGAAATTTGCAAACGGGCAAGAAGAGGTAGGTCTAATTCTTCTCTGTACTTATATTCTCACTGATATATTGTAGTCATTGTATCATCGAACCCTATCCCCAGTCATGCAAGCCAAAATGGATATGAGCAATGTACCCACACGTATTTTCATCATACTCCGAGACTCTAGCCCTTATTAGTCAAAGCCTGATTCTGAAGTAATTGGAGTGGCGCTTTCGCTTATTTCTTAACAGAAGGTTTTGGGTTCAACAGGTTGCACCTTCACGGCGAATGAATACAAATTCATGGCGAAAGAGATATGGGGGGCTGTTACATTCTTTATATTCGATCTATCTAATGATAATTACAATCTGAACACTGTATATAAGGAAGGCGAGAATGACCTCCCGGTTGTCACGGTCAGACTCTCCAAAAGTAAGGAGACAGCTTGATATGAGGGCAAACCTTTACAGATGCAGGTCAACCAACAACTCCGACATATCTATGACAAAGTGGGCTATGGGTATGAGCCGCCTTTCTTTATTGATTATACTAATGGCAAAGTGCCGACATATCCCAATCCGCGCACCGCTGTGCGCTGTCCGCCTTCCACTCTTGTTACCTCCTCCGCGTCGGTTGTATTGTAGAAAGATATTATGTGTCTGGAGGTGTTGTAAGGCTATATGGCCCACACTTTGTCCGGATAACACTTACGGTTGAACCGTTAGTGTAGGCCGCGTGTTGTATGTTAGGACAAGGAATTTTGTATTGGCGACCGATCTCTGCGTTGCATTCAGTGCAGATTTCTATCTCCCAGTGACATATTTCTGAGAATCAGTTAGCAAAGCCTTTTTTTGGATACGGGTTGATACTTTTGAAGAGTTCTTGATGGGCGTATAACTAGTTAAGTGTTCGCGTAATGTGTGTCTGTTCTAGGAGGAGCTAGAATTATGCCCACCCCGCACCACTGCACTGCCAATTCTGTAGTTAGCTTACCGTAGTTAACAACCCTGAGCTCCAGCACGTGATATGAGAAAAATAACCGAGTTGAGTGGCGCTACGTCCTGTTCAAGTTGCCGAGGTAATGTAGTTAGTATGTGTCTACTTCGTACCGTTCCTAACATTAATGTCGCACTTGAGTGCAGGGTGGGATGTGCTCTGAATTGGTCAAGGTTGTGTTGATTAATTGTCTGAATCTGAAGCTAGCCAATCCATGTATTGCTGAAATGCCTGAGGTCTTAACATATGTTGCCTTGCAATAATCAATCTCCAGACCTATGCCAGCATGTGGTTAGGAAAAAGATTGTGGCTAAGGGCCAGGGGTACAATTAGACGACGGCACGGCTAATCCCAAAGTGGTTGGATGTGAATTTTTGGCCAAGATTTTCGATCGCCGACAATACTCCATGCAACTCCAGTCAAGCTCGGGATGGCTAAATTTGTGGGAGAAATAGCTTCTAAGCTTGCAATAATATTCTCTTGTATTCGGCAATTTGTATCAAGACATTTTATTTTATATATATTATGAAGGTGGCGATAGAGCAGGGGGGATTTGATTAAGCAGCAGAATATGCTGTGAAGAAGATAACGAAAATAATATCCAAAACTATGGTAATTTTCCTATCGCATATTGCTGATATAAATAAATATAGCTGAAAAACAGTGCATTAGTGGTTTCATGTTCGTGAACTTGAAGGAGAGAATTTGACGTGGCTGGTAAGGGTGTCTTGTTCCTTTGCATGGGGTGTTCCGTACGTCAGGGATGGATTCTAGCCCTGACGTCAGAATCAGGGACGAGCCGGCCTAGCTCCACGCGAGGACAAGGACAGAAGAGGTCAGCACCCACAGGAGACAAGGAAAATGAAGCCCCAAGTGCCAGCCAATAACCACAGAGGGTGGCAATGCCGTCAAGACGGGCGCTCGAGGCGCTGGAAGCAAACACAAGCAGACGCAATAACACACAGATGGATATCGACCTTGATATAGATGCATGATTAAATGACAATAATAATTGAACATACTGCAATATAACGTACGTAAATCAAATGATACAGTCATGGCGACACTGCTACGAGACCCCAGGGTTGCAGAGTACGATGTACTTGCGATCCAGGAGCCGTGGAGGAACCCATTCATGTTGACAACACACCACCCAGCGAAGGATATATTCCACCTCTGCTACCCAACCATAGACGATAGGGAAGGCCCAGCACAGGTGTGCTTCTTCATCAATAAGAGACTCGACCACAGCGCATGGCAATTTGAACAGCACACGAGAGACCTGTGCACGCTGAAAATCAGCACAAACAGACCAGGTGCGTCAGATGATAAGTATATCATACATAACATGTATAATGCACCACAGAACACAATAGGACGAAACAGTATCCTTCCACTACTTAAGATATAACTAGAGGAACATGCAACTAAAGAACAAATCGCCTTAAGCGACTTCAACCTCCATCACCGGTTCTGGGGGGGCTCAAGAGTCCGACACGAAGGACAGGAGGCAAAGGATCTCCTCGAGATGATGGAGACTCTAGACATGACCAGCATGCTAGAACCAGGCACTATCACCTATGAACAAGGGGACGGCAGATCAACCATAGACCTCTGTTGGATGACGCTAGGCGTGGTGGACAGGACCATCAAAAGTACAGTGATAAAGATATGGATCACGACTCCGACCACCTACCTATCAGCATTCTTCTAGATGTCAGAACCAACCAGAACAATGTCAAACCCAACCGTCTATAGAAACACCTAAACACCAAAAGTTTCTGCAACGCACTATAACACTCCCTACCACCAAGAAGAAGACCGAGGACACCTGTGGCATTAGATAGCTATACTTGAGAACTTGTAGCTGCTATCACTCAGGCCGCTGACAAAGTACTCCCACTGAGAAAATACAGTCTCAAAGCTAGGGAGGGATAGGATGATATATGCACTATGGTACTAGCAGAGACAAAACACTTATACTGCATATACACAAGACAACCAATGATGGCGATGTGGGAGCTCTACCGCGAAGCACAGAACCGGAAAACACGCGTGATAAGGAAGGCCCTCTGCCAGGCGCACAGGGATCGAATAGAAAAAGCCGCAGGGTCAGCAGAGTCCCTCTGGAGGATCGCCAAGTGGGCTCGCAATAGAGAGAACCAACCCCTAAGCGTGATACCCACGATCAAGTGCACACGCACCAGAAAAGAAGCCATAAAACCAGAGGAGAAGGCCGACCTTCTATGAGAGACCTTCTTCCTAGAACCACCTGAGGCAGACCTGAGAGATATAGAGAGTGCAGAGTACCAAGATCAGATCCTAATGCCTAACATCACCGAGAAGGAAGTTCTCGATGCTATTCAAGCTGCAGCGCCACTTAAAGCTCTAGGGCCGGATGGCATCCCAAATAAAGCCGTACAAGCAGCCTTATCCATGCTGGTGGGATATCTAACCACAATTATAAACCAGAGCATGAAGCTAGGATACTGTCCTGCACACTTCCGGACGTCCACAACGGTTGCCTTGCGCAAGCCTGGGAAAGACGACTATACTACACCTAAAGCATACTATCCTATAGCCCTACTGAATATAATTGGCAAGGTCATGGATGCGGTTATCGCACGCAGACTAAGTTATCTAATAGAGACCTACCACATACTTCCTAGACTGCATATTGGTGGGAGGAAGCTGAGGTCCACCGAGCATGCGCTACATACCGTCATGGAGAGGGTGTATAAGGCGTGGAACATAGGCCAAGGCCAGGTGCTTGGCCTCTTACTGCTCGATATCTCAGGTGCCTTTAACAATGTCTCGCACAAAAGACTGCTGCATAACCTGTGGAAATGGAGGGTTGATAAGAGAATTGTCAGATGGATAGCAAGCTTCCTTAGTGACAGACGCACAAGAATAACTATTGATGGTTATAAGTCTGATAAGTATGCTATTGAGACTGGTGTGCTGCAGGGCTCCAATCTGTTGCTGGTCCTCTACATCCTCTACAACACCGACCTAATAGAGTGCTATAATTCTGATAACACAAAAGCAACAGGGTATATAGACAATAGTGCGATCTTTACGTGCGGAAACTCGACCGAAGAGACATGTGCCAAGCTCGAGCATGCACTTGAAAAAGCCAGTTAATAGGTGGGAAAACACATATCTAAATTTGCTCCTGAAAAGTTCCAACTCACCCACTTCACACGCGCGCGCACGCGCATTGATGTGAAGCGGCCGCTAGACACCACTTTAGGAAAGATCAAGCCTAAGACAATATGCAAATACCTTGGAGTTATACTCGACAGCAAGCTGAAGTGGAAAGAGCATATCCAGGAAATACGCAGAAAGACCATGAATATGGTTAATACACTAAGTTGCCTAGGCAGTTCAATATGGAGCGTCAGCCAGACCGACATGAGAAAGATCTACTGCGGCGTTGCTGTGCCACAGATGATGTACGCATGCTCACTGTGGTTGAACCCGGGAGGGAGCAAGGGCACATACACGGGCCAAACTCTCGACATGCTGAAGGCTATCTAGGCGTGAGCGGCTTGATCGATCTGCGGAGCCTTTAAGGCAATATCCTGGCCAGCGCTCGATATCGAGACACACCTTCTCCCAATCAAATACCAGATATGGAAACATAACGCTAGAGCCGTAGGCCGGATGCTCACAAGTGACGGGCTCCTGGAGCTGTCAGGGCTGGCCAATGCGTGCAGCCAAATTGGTCGGCAATAGGAACTAATATATAAATCGCCACTTTCTTCGATCATCAATCGACTGAGAACAGACAATATAGTCTATCTCTCTAATTGCGAAAAGATCAGACCCTTCATTACCCTACCCTGGTGGCAGGGTGCAGCTATACACATAGCCTTGAATGATGATGAAGCGCTCTCTCAATATAATAAAGTTACCACTGACAGAGACAACACCTGCATATACACAGATGGAAGCTGTATTAAAGGTCAAATAGGAGCAGCTGCGGTGTGGCCCGCGAGACAATAAACAAGAAGCATATATATGGGTCCAGACACTATATTGACAGTATACGCAGCGGAGCTGCAAGGCATCTGGATAGCGCTAGCTATGGTACAGGAAGATATGGAGCAAGGAAATAATTATAAACACCTGCACAACTTTGCAGACAACCAAGTAGCCATCCACTCTGTTATCAGACCAGAGGGTTGCTTAAGAGTATATATCATTCAATAGATAGTGCAAAAGATCAATGAGTTAAGGGCTGTAGGAGTTACTATCGATATCCGATAGATATGCGCCCATAAAGGGATTGATGGCAATGAGCGTGCGGACCTGGCTGCCAAGGAGGCCACAGGATGGAGGATGGGAGACAGCAGAGGACAAAGGGCGGAACCACTAGCACAGCTACATCCACTAAAGACAACTCTCAAAACATAGAGTTACAAGACTGCTGACTGACGCTGGCAGGCGAGCTGGGCAGTGGAAAGCAAGGGCAAGGCCGTCCGCAGGCACACGCCAATCCCGACTAAGAAGGTCCTCCAACTCCACACTGACCTGAGTAAGGCGGAGAGCGCTCTACTAGTACAGATGAGAACTGAGAAGATCGGCCTCAAGGACTTCCTCTTCAATCGCCGCGCTCCAGGATTCCATAACGCGAGGTGTCACTACGGTGAACAGCGACAAACACTAGCTCATGTCCTGCTGAGCTGCTGCCATTACAAGGACCTCCGGAGACAGGAACTAGGCCGCCTCCTAGGACGGAATAACCTCAGAGCCATTCTGAGTTCGCGCAAGCTAGCCATCAAGGCCATCAGATTTATAGAACAAACGCAGGTCTCAGTGGGCGATGAGACCAATAACACATAGACGATATCGTGTATTAGGGGGAGACTGTAGGTATGCAGACCGTGATATAGGAGGCACTGTCTCCAGGAGCCTAAATACTATAGTAACATTATGATTGTCGATAGAGCCAACCAGCAACTGTAGACAATTGTTAATAGGTAAAGGGGTGGATAGAAGGGACAGCTGGTTTTGTTTATATTAAGCGAAGCGAAGTGGGACGTGCTAGATTATGTAATATAGTCTGTCGCGTGTCGGCTGTCTGGCGAAGTCCACCTGACCGGTCATAGCTGCTGACTAAGAGCGGCCACATCCGAGTAGGAATTCAAGTTAAGTCAAGTCAAGTAGTAGCAAACCCTAAAGTGGCATCGTGGAGCTCCATGCCGATTGTTTGCATTAAATTGAAATGAGGGCAAGATGTCTTTTCGTCCGTTTTATCTGCATTATGACGCTGTTTCTTGAAATGTTCATCACTGGCCTTGCTTTTCCATCCCTGTTCAGGTCAGCACAATCAGTTACGGCCTAAACGGATCGCTTACCTTTCGCCGCAACTTAGCCAGTCTGCAGAACTCAGGGAATTGCCCAAAATGTCCTAGCAAAGAAATCTTCTGTGGTTTTTGATACCGAAAGTGTCATGACAGCCATGCAGTCTTCTGGGAGTTACAATGCCCCTGCTATACTAGGCCCTCATCGATGATCTTGTTGGCGTCCTCTGGCCTTGTAAACTCTATAATAATCGACGACATTGTCTTATCTGGAGTCTTACAGGTGAGCCACCCAACGTACTTGATCTCTGCCTCTAGTGTAAAGGGCCTATGATCCTGAAGAATTGCACCCTTTATTTCATCTGGCTTTTCCATGTTCATCATGCTAACGTGTATGCTGTGTACTAAGATCCTATAGGTCGGGTTCCGTACCGAGGCCCCGCTGCCAACGCGCGGGACCCAGTCCTCTGTGAACTTCCTAAGGAGCTGTGTCTCGTGGCCTGTCGTTGTCTGAATACTGAGGTCCCTACTCTTTAATTGGTTGGCCGATATTATAGTGATACTAGTGATCCTTATTCTCGCTCTGGGCGATTTCGTGGTTAATATATGCTTTCAAGGTTCGCGGGTTTATCGCTCGTAGGCGCTCGATATTGTGGCTGGTCTCTGATATTTACTATGATTTCCTGCTGCGTTGGTGCTATAGGGGATGCCTACTGTTCCTGCGTCTGAGTGCTATGGATGCTAAAGACTAGTCCTCCCTTGGCCGCCGCTGCTGCATAGCTCATAGGTACTCAATGTAGTTGAATATAAGATCAACTTGACGCTTTTTTCCAGTACTTAACAACTCACCCCATCGCTGAAGTTGCTGCTCAACCACCACCCATTCAATGTCCAGATCTTCAGACCATTTTATCAAATCTCGCTCTCCATGATCATTAACTGACACAACAACATTTATATCATCTGGCCAAAAGTTTCGGTTGGAAGGCAATTTCTTCCGCACGACCTTCTCTACCTTTAAAGAGAGTGGCGCCAGAGTGCACTTGGCGTAAAGACAAGGTTCTGTTCCATATCCCTTGTTAGAAACCTACCATTAACCGAGATTTTCCACTCGATAGTGTAGTAGATGCAGCTTAGGGGATTCTTGTTGTATAGATTTGCTTCATCCTATTCACTTAACTATAATAGCCATAGTCTACTCTGATCTCTTAGCTGAACAGAGAGCCACGGTGAACTCTCGAGCATAGAACTTGGGCTCCCTACTTCCTGGATAGCTGGACTAGGGGACGTTTGTGGATAACAGGATTCAAAAGCCCAATGTGGAAGCGGCGAGAGATAGTCATTCAGATCTAAAATTGGTACAGTATGAGAGAGGTTATGCTCTGCTATAGTTGTATCAGCCGTCATTATCAGTGCCACTAGAACGCGACATAGACGATCGTCGCCCTGACTGCACCCAAAGTCCTGGGGAGCACATGATGGACGTCATTGCGATCTATCCTATTGCTTTCCATTCCATTCAGGTGGAAATATTGTCACAGTTCCTACAGCAAACTTCATCCACTTACCCGACACCTGATATAGGCAATAAGGCATGATTAAAGGGGAGTGGTTGTGAGCAAGGTGCGGGTGGGACCTGATGGAAGCTAGTACTCCATTAGGATTAAAACTTGGCCTAATTAAGCGGTCATCATCCTTACGTGATCCAGGAGAAGTCATCCCTGCGAAGTCTGCATGTGACGGAAGTAAGGGAAGATCATCCTATGACTGATCATTTTTCAGAGAGCATATCGTGCCTTGACATTCCTGGCGCATTGCTAGTTGTGCTATTCTCAGAACAGGGCTGAGGCGGCCGACTTTGGGTTGATCCATTTGCTCCGCAGTTTCATCTTGTGAAATGCTGTATTGAACTCGCACACAGCCAAGGATTCACACTAGTGAGGTCCAAGCAATACCGCCAAGGATAAGCGAGTGGGCCGGACAAGCGAGTGGGCCGTCCTCACCACCACAACGCGATATTTTCGCATATATCTTTATAATATTATATTATATTGGCTATTAAATAGTATATACAGAATCTTAATAAGCTATCTAATGCTGAGAACATTGATTGATTCGATGCCCTAGCTCATGACAACCACTACAGCGGTAAATACGTGGTGTACTACCACTACCTTGCGGCTGTACTTGCTGAATTTCAAGCTGAATCTGGCTATTAATCTGATCTTGCATAACCATATTACTGCCAGCACTATAGGATAATACACCTTGCCTCTGAATTTTTTTCTTTTGACGTCGCTTACGACTAGAAAGGGCTTGATTAGCTGCCTCAAGGTCAGCAACCTGAGCCTTTACTAAAGTCGCGTAGTTAGCTACTGATTGAGCACCTTTGGCAAGGCGATCAAGTGACTCAATGATAGAGGTTGGTGAGCTATTTTGATGATGCTGAATCCGGCTTTAGATAAGCTCTGTTTGAAGGCCTAATTCAATAGCATTTCTTAGGGTCTTTAATTGCTATTCGATCTGCTCCATTAATGGTGGTATAGGTATTCTAAGATGAATATCCAGCTTTGATAATATAGTATCTGGATTCAATGGTAGTAAGCCAGTACCCTTGAATCCAGCTCGTATATTATCTGGTTGTAGTGCCTGGATAAAAGCTTGCTTGAAGGCAGGAAGGAATTCGAGCTTTGTCATGTGATGGATGAAAGCTCGCACCATCTGCTGAATCTGATTGCTACATGCCTGTTTTAATGGACTAAAGCAGCCTACATCAAGTGGCTGAAGTAGATGTGATGAGTGTGGAGGCATATAAAGGGTGATAATCCTTTGCTCTTTACAAAAGAGCTTGAATTCAAGTGATTCATGACTCTCATGCCCATTAAGGATAAGTAGTCTATACGTGCCTTGTATGCGATCCTTTGTATGCTGATTAAAATGCTTTAGCCATTCTAATCCAAGCATATTAGTAGTCTATCCATTCTCACTAACAGCAATCATCTAATCAGGTGGAAGATCCTCCTCATACCATGCTGAAAGATGGTTGGTACCAGCAAAGATGATGAATGGTGGTAATGCCCAATCTTGAGCATTTACACCTTAAATGACAGTGACCCATTCACGATCTCCAGGCTGTATAGTCTTTGGGCTATGGCGTCGTTCAGATCCAGTAAGTCCTTTAGCTGTTGCAATCACTCCTATTTGAAATCCAGTTTTATCAAAATTGTAGATATCGCTATTGCTGATGCCGTACTTGCTAATTGTATTATGCACAAGCTCGAACCAAGGGCTGATGATCCGCGGATCCTTACATAAAGCTCTCTTGTAATCGTACTTTTGACAGAAGCGCATCTTGAGTTCTGAGGTCCTTTGCACAAAGTTATGTGGCTATTTAACACCAACTTGCCCATCATCACCACGCGAAGCAAGTAAATGATTAGCCATTGCTGCTACCTCTTGAAGCTTAGGCTGAAATCCACGTGAATCTAGATCAAGTATATGCTGTATAAGCACCTTCTCTTCATTCTTGGTAAGCTTCATTGAATTCGGTCGGCAATCACGTCGTGAACGCGTTCCAGCTACGCGTTGTTGTAGGGTTGCTTTAGGCACATTAAAGACTTTCGCTGCATGATATATTGATTTAATTTGGCCTCTTTTGATAGCTGATATTGCTAATAATATTTGACCTTTATTAGATAATGGCTGCTTTTGAATTGAGCGCTGCATTGTAGATAAGATGAGATATACGCGTTGTGGTAGTGAGGACGGCCCACTCGCTTGTCCGGCCCACTCGCTTACGGTATCCTTGGCGGTACTGTAAGCCCTACACATCCGGTTTTCTTAAGGTGTTCGTGTGAGAATGAGCTCGAAAATTGCGACATAATCGCACGAGAATGTATCAACCATATTACGGCAAAGGAATGGCAATTATATTATCGTAGATTAATTGATGCTTAAGAGATACCACATTTTAAAATTGAATTAATGTCGCCCATCCTGCTCGTTCGACTGGGGACTGCAAGGTATTTCAGGCGCAAAACAGGGAAAGAAAAACAACGAGAGTCTTTAGACTACAGTTTACCACACACTCAAGCTACAGGATAATGAACTAGTGTGCCTCTCTAGCGACTTTTGGTCAAAAATTTGTCTCCCATAGAAGCCGACAGACTGCTTATAAACCAGCCTAGGATTTGTATCTATCCCGGAGACAAATGGGGGGCTCAATTCACATGAAACCCTGAATGGCAATGCAACATACCGTCTGATTGTGTCAGTGTAGAGCTAACAGCATTAATGCAGGCTCTGAACGCAATTATCATGTTGGGGATGATATCCTTACTGGGCAAGACTGTACAAATGACCGAGGCACGTCCTCATTTCAGTGTTCGACAAATATTTTCGAATTGATCATTTATGTTCAAATTAGCTCTCTGAACACCTAGAAATCTTAAATCGACAAATTACCCTCCTCTACGATGCCCACAGAGTTACTAGCGACAAGCTCGTACACGCCTTGATGAGGCTTGCGATTGCGACCCATCTCGGCTGCCAGATCTTCGGGTTGTTGGTAACAGCTCACAACTATATGCACTTTGGATGACGTTCTCTTCCGAATCTCCAAGATCCGTGCAACCCAAGAACGATTCAGCCCCAGTACTATACGACGATTCTGTTCCAACAGCCGCGACGTTGCACTGTGGACAAAATCTTGCAATGGAGGACATGGTCTACGCTAAATTCTCTGTATATTTTCTAAATCTAAATAACATTCATTGTTTTTATTTGATTTGATTTGATTTGTCATTTACCCTGACCCATCCTAGTTAGGATATGCAGGCTATATACAAGTCATGTGATCTATTTACATTTCTCTTTATGGTTCTATTTCCTGAAGTTTTGTTCCTGCTTAGAGTTGTCTCTCTGTAGTGACCTCTTCTCTTACCCTATTTATAGCGTTAAGGTAACCTAGTTTTATTATAAAAGGTCTTTATTATAAAACCTGCGTAATCAACACCAGTCCGAAAATCATCCTAAAACTAATCTCGTTAGATCAACATATAGTACCTCGTTTACACTGAAGGAAGACAAATCTTAAAAGGGGGACAAATCCGAAAAGGGGGGACAAATCCCTCGAGCCCCGAAGCTTCTGCTTCATTCTGTCAGTCAAGTCTGTGGTCTTAACCCATCGAAGGATTCCTGAATAATGTTCGAGCATGTAACGGAAATCACAGGCATTAGGACCAAGCTTCTCTGCTATCGAGGTCAGGAACACTTTTGGTGGGTAAGGAAATTGCTTTATTAATGCCACGAAGGAATATTGGAAAGAAAAACATTACGATATGCTCTGGCTCATTGAAGGGCAGCGTCGAAATGGAACAAAATTGAAAAGCCATACCTCTTCCTATAAGCCTGCGTAGATTTGGCCCGCAGCATTCAGTGAATTTCCGCTGAGGAGCATGCCATCCTCAGCCATAAAATACGCATATCTCTCAACATAGCTCTGAGAATCAAGCCAAGGCAGGACAACTTCGAGAAATGATGTGTCATTACCATCTGTGGTCCCAAATTCCGTAAGCCAGATGGGCAACTTAAATTGATCATAAGCTTGTCGGATGTACGACTGAAAATATTGGATATTCGTAGATGTGTCATACCAGTGAATAGCCTATGTCTATTAGAATGAACGAGTCATTATAATGAGGTTCGACTTACTATTGCTCCAATTTGACAGTCGCTACACGAGTCCATGAAGTTTTGTAGATAGGCGAGACCCATAGGGGCTGCGCCATTAGTAACTGATGGGGAAACGAGCTTAATCTTCCCAGCAAAGTTCGAGGTGATATACTGCTTATAATCCATGGCAGCGGTATTGAAATCAATGTTCGCTTGCTGGGGATGATCCGGCTCGTTAAACCCGAGCACAGCGCTTGTACCACAACTGATAGCCTTGTTTGCATCTTGAGTCCACGAATCGGTATAAATTGGCCCGTTTCCCCATAAGAGAGGAATATATTCAATGCCGCTTGGAATATTTTCAGGACTTGAACCCCAGTTGTAAGCCCAGCCAATCTTAGACTTGCCAACGAAAGGAATGACAAGACTGCCGACATTGTAGGCAACGCCAGCTTTTTTACCTGAGACAGAGGCTATAGGAGTTAAGGAAGCTAGACATCCAGTAGTGGAAGTGGACATTGGGCTTATATAGCTAGCCGGTAACGCTGTAGAAGCGGTATTAGTTTGCCCAGGAAAGTAAGCTGCAATGCTAGCACCTTGTTCATTCAAAAATGTTGAAAACGTAGCTGTTGCAACTAGCGACAAATCTGTTTCGGAGTTCATGTTGGGACCACATACAGTGACATGAGGCAGTGTTGAGTTTATGCAAGAGGACGAAGCGGAACCAGAGGCTAAAGAACTTTGGAACGATGCAACAGGAAGAAACGATCTAGCATGATGCGTATCAACGGTCTGAATCGGCCTTTCAATAGCTTTGACCTCTATTTGTGACTGTTTGGGAACACCATAACGATTGTCAGTATTTGCTGTGCGCTGGATCAATTTCGAGGACAGATCACTATTCACTTGCTGTTGAAGCGCTGGAATAGCTGAAGAGGTTGAAATGAAAGAATTCAACCATATCCATAGTAACTCGCCGATCATTGTTCGCATATATCTAGAAAAGATGTGGACTTGAAGTTCTGTCACTCCAGTCATAAAGAGATGTAGTAGACAGTGTAAAGATCTGAGATAGTCCTGCGCAAGGTATATTTAAAACATGGCTAACAGAACTAACTATAGAGGCTGGACTGGAGTATTTGCTGCTCCTAAATATAGTAGTGTTAGGAATACTTTCCCGATACCGACAAGCTCGACTAACGTAAGCCACTTCGGAAAGGACGTGCTTCCTTGAGCTGAGGACTTGGGACTTAACTAGAAAGAGGAGACTAGGTAAGGCAAATGTGGGTTAATGGCTTAAAGGTAAGTTAGAGATAGTATTCAAATAACAAACTAGGTAGACTAGACAATTGAACTACGGGTAGATAAAAGCAAAGGGGAGTCCATCCTTTTATAGACCATCTTTCCTTGGTCCTTAGGAGCCTGGTCGTGAGAGTCTCATTTTGAGACTTATGCACGGGTCTAAAAATGCCAAGACATGATACTCCCACGTCATGCTAGTTCTACCGTACCTAACTTAGCAGTACTAGGAGGTACGCGGTAACAAGGAGAAATTTCGGCAAAACACAATTAAATCAGATAATATATATAATGCATAATTAGTTATAACGCTAGAGTCTAATTTAAACATGCATGAAGTATAGCCTTACAACCAGGAAAGAACGATGACGTGTAAGATGACACCATGTTATGATTTGATTTGATTTTTCATTTACCCTGACCCATCCTAGTTAGGATGGCGGATGAGATTTGTCCCCCCGATTCTGGGATTTGTCCCCCCCCGCTAGCTGTAATGTAATTTAAATCGCTATAAACAGCTTAGTACAGTGCTACCTATTTTATTAATTATTTAAGAGATAATAAACTTATATAGTTAATGAAGGTGTCTATATACATCTATCTACAGTGTTATCTTTTATTTGGGCTAAGCGATGACCACATGTCTGATGCTTTATGTGCTGCAGCGCGCTTAGACCGCAATACTGGTGTACTTTATACTATAGGCGATGATCTTTAAGCCTGAACTTGTGCAAATCTTTCAGTGTAGAAGGCATCTTTGTCTCCAAAATGAAAGTTCCACGCTATAGTTGAGGTGCAATCAGCATAGATTCCATAGGTACTTAGTACTATATGCCGTGCCTCAACTAACTTAGGTGGAGCGTCTTCTTGTCTGGTCTTATATAAATTACTAAAGACTGTGGACATACTGTATAAGCTATCTAGAACTGGTTGATGTCAACGCCGTTCAATATTTGCTAAGAACTCCTCTAAAGATAGAGGCTGCTATAAAGATTGTTGTTGTGGTAGTTATAGTAGTTATGGCGGTTGTGGTGGTGGTGATGATAGGGCTTTAGTAATAGATACTGTGACAGAAATTAGTGAAGAATGAATAAAAGCAGTTAGTGAGGAGAGCGGAGTTGACACTGGCCCAGCTGTTACTGGGATTGATATAGACACAGATGTTATTATAGGACTTTTCATAGATAGCATGTGTGGAGCTATAGATATAGCAACCTATATACTAGTTGATAAGGCTTCGGCTGGTGTCTATCCTTCTTTCCAGTTTATAGGGTTAGATTATAGTATAGAATACTTAAATGCTGACGGATCTCAGCGAGTTGATGATTGGATCTTCTTCTGCGCTCCTCTTGTATTAGCTAGAAGTGGCTTAAGGATAAACTGGTGTGGTCTTGGCAAAGGTATTTGAATAGACTCTCTGTGTGTATGCTGATAATACTAGTGATTGTTATATGTATAGCGCAGAGGTAAAGGCCTATAACTTATTGCTATTTGCAGTCTATGGCAACATAGAAGGCTATTTATCCTCTTAAAAAGACCTGAACAAGGCTTTTTACTGCTTGGCTGTTTCTCTTCCTTTTGACGCATAAGTTCCTGTTGTCTGATACGTTCGACTGCAGGCGGTTTGATTTGATTTGATTTGATTTGATTTTTCATTTACCCTGACCCATCCTAGTTAGGATATGCAGGCTACATACGAGTCATGTGATCTATTTACATTCCTCTCCACGGTTCTATTTCCTGAAGTTTTGTTCCTGCTTACAGTTGTCTCTTTGTAGTAACCTCATCTCTCACCCTATTTATAGTGTAAATATAACCTAGCTTTATTATCAAAGGTCTCTATTGCGGAACCTTCCAGACTTTTCAGCAAATTCAAGTATAGCATGTAGCTCTCCATCTGCTATATCTTCTAAAATCAAAGACGATAGGCTATTAAGATAGGGTCCTATCTGCCTCCGCAGTCGTTGTCGTAGTCCTTATAGAATAGGACAGTCAAGAAACACATGTGCCAGTGTCTCTCTCGCTCCACATTCGCAGTTATCATCCTAGGTTTTGCCAAACCTCTTCCTATAGCTCTTTAGCCATGAGTGGCCTGTACGTAGTTGAGCTAGTAGGTTTGCTTAAGGGCGCGTTTTTGTGTCATAGAGCTTGCGCACATGTTTCCCTGGTAAGGAAGGGTCAATTTTGCGGAGATGTTCGCCCTTTGGCGAGCCTTTCCATTCTTCTCTCCATTGCCGTTGTATCAGATCCTTGACCAGCTTCTTCTGTGCGGAGAGGAGCGGGGCGAAGTGGTGTTCTAGTGGCCTTTCCATAGCTTCCTTGGCTTCCTGGTCCGCGAGCTCATTTCCCTAGATACCCTCATGCCCTGGGATCCAGGCAAGGTGTATGTCGATGCCGCATCCCTTGCTAAGGCATTCGGCTTCTATATTAATCCTTTAAGTGATATGCTGCGCCGTCCGCGCCTATAGGTTAGCTATTACTTGTAGTGCCGCCTTAGAGTCACTTAGGATAGTATAATGGTTTCGTGTTGGCTTCTGTATGGCTGAATTCCAACTGTAGTCCCTGCAGATCATATATAGTGCGAAGAATATTGCAATTAGTTCAGTAGCAAAAATATTCTATCCGCTTTTCGAGCCTACGCCGACGCAAACCTTATGCTTGATATTTTGCTTAGGTCCTAGTGTAATTGCTGCTGCGCTGAGTTCCCTATCTTTTCCTGAGCCATCTGTGAAAATTACTGAATCAGGATTAGCTAAGACCAGTGACATGGTCATTATTTTAGCTTCTTCTCTGCTGTGTGTTGTTTTTATTGTTGCGAATAGTGTTCATCGCTATAGAGGGGGTGGTGCTGGGTTGATAATTTTAAGTTTCTGAAACAGCCTGTTCTCTGTCGCTGTTGCTATTGTAAGTATAAGTAGGCTTTATATTATACTGTGGGTTGGGGCTGGTGCGGTCGGATGGACAAGCGGTCAGATTAGGTGGTTAGTGGGTAGTGTCTTAAGTTTGCCTAGGACATTTAATGCCCTTTGTTTAAGTCTAAGGTGTGTTAGGAGAAGGTTTGATTCGATCTCGAGCGTGTCAGTGGAAACTATGCGGAACGCTGAGATGGATTTGATTGCCGCTATGCGTTGGATCTTCCAGAGCACTGTCGTCTGCTATACTCTTCCTTGTCTATACTACACTGTTAAGGCGTAGTCGAGTTTAGGTAACACGCATGCCTGGTATAGCTGCCGCATTTGTTTTGGTCTTAGGTGACGAAGTCGGCTTATGCCTATACACGTGTTGGTTGCTCGCTTGGATACCCTTTGTGTGTGGGCTCGCCATCTGAGCTCTGAGTCGAAGATTACTCCTAGGAGCTTCATATTGCTAGAGGGGGAGATCTCCTGGCTATTCATGATGATCGAGCTAGTTGTTTGCTTGTTTCAGGAACGAGTGAAGTGTATCAACTCCGTTTTCCCAACTTCAAAGGTTGACCCAGTCTGATTGGCCTATTTATTGATCTTAGGAATATCTTCTACTTGGAGCTTTCGGGTATTTTCTTCAGCGCTAGGTCCGCAGTGCCAGCGGAAGTAATCGTCAATGAATGCTGATGCACCACCTGTATCATCTATAGTTTGGTCTACTAGCTTCTGGTTGTAGATTGTGTATAGAATGGGTGAGACCGGGGACCCCTGTGGTAATCCCAGGTAGGCCAGTAAGTTCTTGTCTGAGCAGTAGCCGTCAAATCTGAAGCTTGCCCATCTGTCTTTCATGAAGCTGTCTATCCACTGTCATGCTACTGCTGGTATCCCTATTTTGCAGAGTATTTGGTTCATGACTAGGCGATTGACGCCGTTAAAGGCGCCTTTAACGTCAAGGGCTAACAGTGTCACTACCTTGCTCTATCTCCATGCTTTCCATATTACGTCAACTGGGATCAGGAGTGCTTGTTCAGTGGATCGCCCAGGCCTGCCTCTAAACTGCGTACTTGGGAGAAGGTTGTGGCACTCTACATAGTATAACATTCTTCTCGCAACTATTGCTTCTAGGAGTTTGCCTAAAGTATTGAGTAGAGAGATGGGCCTGTACGCGCTAGGTTGCGTATAGTCTGGCTTCCCTGACTTGCGCTGGACTGTAATGGTTGCTGTTCTCCATAACCTTAGGTAGTGTCCTAGGCGAAGTGCTGCTTCAAATAGGGTAGTGATAACAGGTGATATATGTTTCCAGGTTTTCTTCCACACAACATATGGTAGCCCGTCATCTCCTGGGGCAGACAAATCCTTTGTTGTGACCAACGCGGCATGGATCTCGCCCTCGGTGATTGGTTCCCAGGGAAGTTCAGCCTCCGCTATGTATTCATTATTAAGGGACATTGCTGGTGTAGGTATAGGTAGGAAGAATGATTCCATGAAGAGCTTGGCCTTGTCTTCACTTTTAATGGCTTGCTGCTCCCTATCGCGCAGTGGTAGAATATTTGCATATTCGGTACCTGGTTCCGCATATTTCGCGGCCTTCCATAGAAGGTTCCCGTCTGCAGCTCGGTCGAGGAAGTCTTTCCAATGCGTGGATTTAGCTCGTTCAATGGCCTTCGCCCATTCCTTCCTGCGACCTTGCATTAATACAAACAGTTCTTGGGTGACGTGGTGCTCGCGGCTTAGTCTGGCGGTGATTATTATATTGTTACGATGGTAACACGTGATAAAACCAAAGGACAAAATATGATTGGCTCTGGGGACGAAAAAGCCAATGGTAAATGCAGAAGCGCTCATTACGCACGCTCACGGTGCTCATGGATGAGCAGCATGAGCGCTCCCCTGGCGCTCATGAATTAGCGTGATGAGCGGTATTTTCCTATGTCTATAAAAACACTGGTTTTTCCTCTCATTAAACAAATTGTAGTTTAACTGTCTAGCTTTGCCTAGTAGTTAGTTTAAATACTCTCTCATTCCTGAAGCTCATACTGTTCTAAGTTATAAACTCTGAACTATCTTATTGCTACTCCTTCTCAATAAGCTCTAGTTCTTTCTTATCTCTCTGCTCTAGGAAGCTCAACCCTTCTGAAGTAGCTTACATCAGTGAAGCTAGTCGGTACTGGGAAAGTGTTCCTAACATATATAAATATTAGACAGTAGGAACGGCATCTTCTCATGCATATGCTCAAACTTGATGTTATGCATAGGTAAGGCGATCTCCTTCTTATATTTATTATACTGATTATAGATTAACTGCTCAATTCTCTGAACAACACATAGTATATCGCTAGTAGAAATCAGTAAATAATCCTTTAGTACTTTATGCATTCCTTCAATAGGAGAAGTTGTAATTATATTATAGTGTCAATGATAGGATGTCTAAGCCTTCGCCTATTAAGCGTGTGTTTTATATTGATTCTCCTTTAGATACCTGCATAGGTCTTCCTGATGCTGATAATCATAGAGAAGCTTATCCCACTTTATTTGAAAGTCAGGACGCTTAGGTGCGAAGACGACCTAGTTTGTTAGATTATTAATAATATTATTTAAGTGTGACATACCTGGTTCCAGCGCTTTAGAAAATTCTGACGTTCTTCAGCAATTGCCTTCTTTTCTTCTAGTATTGTACCATCGGCATCTCTCCATACAAGTTGAGCCTTTGTCTGGACATTCTTGTTGATATGCTATATATAAAGAAGCTGTGGAACATTTGGAAGCAATCTATGAGCTGCTTGCTTTATTGCTTATTCTTGGTCGCTTATAAATACGCATGGATGTGGCACTCCTGTTAGTGAGAGAAAGGTTGAGAGTGCCTAATAGTAGTCTTTCTCTGTCTCATTACGAAGAAAGTAGAAGCTAATAGAGAAAAAGGTCTGAAGATTGGTGCAGCTAAGTATGTATAATAGTAGAAGCTTGTACTTATTAGTTCGATACGCGCAATCTATTAAAAGATTATCAGGATTTGCTGACAGGAGTTTGATCTGCTTTTGATAGATAAAAAAGAGGCGTTGTATATGATTCTCAGGGTCCCTAGTTAAAGAGAAAACCCAATCTGATGATGATAAGTCGTCTGATACTATTTCAATTGGGCTTCTTCTATCTAGGTGCTTTTGTTAGATCGCCTTTCTTTCTGAGCGAACATCTGAGTGTTATGGCGTACTTCCCAGTACGGCTACGTAACATGTGTCACTGACATGTGACGCCAAGAGGCAGTCTCAGTCTTGGCATGTGAGACTTTATGCAAGAGTCTCATCGTAAGCAACTGAGAAAAAGCACAACAACAGCGAGAACTCTCACCTTTGGAATAAAGAGCTCAATTGTGTTCACATACATCTCCTGAAGACCGGAAACTGCTTTCTCGGAAGCCGCACCGCCCAGCACGGCCGTAAGGCATGGCGACGCCCTGGTCCTAGGAGGTAACCGGGCCCACCAACCTCTGAGAGCGTGTCCTAGAAATCACGAAGCAGCTCAGCGATACATTGCAAGTCATAGAAAGAGAGAAAGAGATCAATAGAAAGCAACTAAGCAAAGCCCTCAAGAGCGCGTTACTTGCACTCGCTAAAATCAAGGACACCCCTGATATAGCCTCCCTGGAAGAGAAGGTAGATTAACTGCGTACAGAGATAGTGAAAGGATAGAAAAGTATAGATAAAGCCTTCTGACACCTCTGAGAAGACATAGAGGCAATAAAGGCAAATACACAAGCAGCAGCAACAGTGGGTAAAGAAGCGAAGACAGCGGCGATTAAGGCAGTCGATATAGGCAGGACGGTACTCAGAAATAAAGGGATACAGCAGCAGCAGGCTATAGCAAGCTATGCCGCTGTGGTAGCGCAAGGAGCGACGGCAACAAGTATATATAGTCCATAAAACACAAGACCACCTGCTTAAACGCATCGTGAGATCATCGTGAATATTAGAAATGCACAAACGATCCACCACCTGCGTTCCATGAACCTATGCAACCTGAAAGCCCATGTTGAATAAGCCATAGCCCAAGGCGGAGTAACCAAGGCAAAGGTCATATCTGTAAACCAACTCATGAGCGGGGATATTAGCATAAAAACGGTTACACCGGGCGAAGCACAGACGCTCAGACAGTCCGCCCGGGAATGGGTCCCTAGGATAGGGAATGGAATGTCAATACGCAGCCAGATATACAGTGTGCTCATACATAGCATATATACCAAAGATGTGGATATGGACAGACTGGACGAAATCAACACTGCTATCTTAAGTGAAAACAAACCCTTTATCCTAATAGCAGAAATCAAATACATCGGATGGCTCAGTCAGAAGGCACAGACTAAGAGGATGTCTACGCTGGTAATCGAGTTTACTAAGCCAGAGGATGCAAATAAGATTATTGATGAAGGGTTAATATAGCAGGGGTGCCACTATAACACTAAGAGATACAAACGATAATGCCACCTGAAGCAATGCTTCAACTGCCAGAAATACAGCCATATAGGAACCTAATGCAAAGCTATAATAGCATATGGCTACTGCGCGCAAGAACACAACTCCCGGGACTGCCCTTTGAAAGCCGACATTCCTAAGAAGTGCGCGGGCTGCAATGGCCCGCACGAGTCCTGAAACCGCCACTGCAAGATCAGGAAGGAACAGCTTGCCAGGACTAAGGCGGCGTACGATAACCGACCCAAGTACCACCTGATACTTGAGAACCTGAAGCCAGTAGCCTAGGTTGGAAACCCTATAACTAGAATAAAGAGACAAAGGTTAACGAGGGACCTGACCGCCCCCCAAGCAGGCCGGGCCTTGAAGCAGACTAATACAGGGCTAGCCAGAAATGAGGCGAACAGGGAGAATGAATCGCCAGCAAGCAGACAGAGACCGCAACGCGTGGTACAGCCATCACGTAAGGCGTTGGAGGCGTGAGACACCAATAAAATCACCACTATAGAAATAGAGGACGACATGGATATGACCCCCCTATAATGGTGGAGCATGTTCAATTAAGCATACTATAGTATAATGTTCGAAAATCAAAGGACACAGTAATGGCTATGCTGATGCAAGACACCAGGATGGTAGAGTACGACATCATGGCCATCCAGGAACCATGGAAGAACCCATATATGGACACCATACACCATCCAGCCAAGGAGACCTTCCACCTCTGCTACCCACCCGAACGGGAGCGCAAGATGGCAAGGGTCTGCTTCTTCGTGAATAATAGGCTGGACCAGAGCAAATGGCAATTTAAAGCATATACTAGGGATATATGCACCCTATACATCAGACAGAGCGAAGAAAGTGGGGATGGAAGCCAGATCATCATACATAATGTGTATAACCCACTATAATGCTTGGAAGGACGCGAGAGCGCGCTTCCAAAGGTACAGGAAGTCTGCCAGGAGAATAGTGCGGAAGAGCAGATAGCGCTAGGCGACTTCAACCTCCATCACCCAGTATGGGGTGGAGAAAGGGTAGACAAACATGAGGAGGAAGCAGAGGAGCTGCTGGAAGTTATGCAGAGCATAGGTATGATGAGCACACTCTGCCAAGGAGCGATCATATATGAAGAGGGAGAAAAGAGGACGACAATCGACCTCTGCTGGATATCTGCAGGATTAGCAGATCGGATAATCTGGTGCGAAGTAGACAGAGACATAGAGTATGACTCTGATCACCTACCGATCAGTATAGTCATGGACCTGAGAGTCCAACATGGAGAGAGGAAACCCGTGAGGTGATGGAAGCATCTTGAGGAAGAGAGGTTTCGGAAGGCGCTTGCACAGATACTACCTTAGGTACAGCGGCCGAGAACCAAGAGGGCACTAGATTGATACACTAAGGAGATTGCAAGCGCGATCGACAGGGCGGCAAATAAAGTCCTCCCTAAAACATGCCCCTCACCATAGGCAAAAGAGGGATGGAACACAGAATGAAAATGAGTACTAACTAAAGTAAAACAACTTAAGTAGTTTTATAGCATGGACCGCACAGCGGAGTCATGGGAAACGTATAAAGCTGCACGGAACTTGAAGACCAAGATAGTCAAGAAGGCTCTAAAGGCAGCACACAGAGACAGGGTAGAGATAGCAGTGGCTACTCCCGAGTCTCTTTGGAAGGTAGCATATTGGGCCAGGACAAGGGACAACCAACCTCTAAGCGTCACACCAGCGATTCGATGTCCTAATACAGGATAGAAGGTGATAAATACTAAGGAGAAGGTATGGATTTTCTGAGAAGTCTTCTTCCCAGCTCCTCCGAGGGCCGATCTCGACGATGTCCAGAATGCACAGTATGACCAGCAGATAAACCTACCAGAGATCATGGAGAAGGAGGTTCTAGAGGCTGTAATGGCCACCGCCCTGCTGAAGATGGCGGGCCCAGATAGGATAGCAAATAAGGCGCTGAAGGCAGGAGCTGAGCTACTAGTAAAACACCTCGCCAATATCTTTAACCAGAGCCTCAGACTAGGCTACTGCCCGGAACACTTCAGGTCATCCATTACAGTAGTGCTCAGAAAGCCAGGCAAAGATAACTATGCAGTGCTGAAGGCATACAGGCCTATAGTATTACTCAATACAATAGGAAAGGTAATGGACACCATAATCGCCCGGAGACTGAGCTACTTGGTAGAGGCCTACCAAATGATACCGCCCCGACATATAGGCGGGAGACGGCTGCAGTTAACGGACCACGCCCTCCACTCCATTGTGGAGAAGATATACGAAGCATGGAACAAAGGAGAAGTCGCCAGCCTATTGCTCCTGGATGTGTCTGGAGCATTCGATAACATCTCCCATAAAAGGCTCCTACACGTGCTTAGGAAGAGACGAGTTGACGAACGGATCGTCGCCTGGATTGCCAGCCTCCTTGCAGACAGACGCACGCGGATAATGATAGACAATTTCGAGTCGGAAGAGTACGCGATACAAACTGGAATACCTCAGGGATCACCACTCTCACCTATCCTGTATATCCTATATAATTCAGACCTAATAGACAACTGCAACATAGAAGTGACCACTATAGGATATATTGATGATGCAGCAATGCTCGCCTGCGGGCCTACTATGGCAGGGACCACTCTGAAGCTGGAACGGGCAATGTAGAGGGCGTAATGCTGGTCTGCAACCTATGTATTAAAGTTCGCTCCGGAGAAGTTCCAACTGGTTCATTTCTCGAGGGCCAGGAAAACCAATATGAAGCAGCCCCTGAAGACAGCATTAGGCATCGTCACTCCCACAAGGACATGCAAATATCTAGGTGTCACTATGGACAGCAAGCTTGAATGGAAGGAGCACATCGCGGAGATCGAGCGCAAGACAGCCAAGACAGTGCATGCCATTGGGGCCCTTGGCAGCTCGATGTGGGGCATAGACCTCAGGAGCATGCGGAAAATCTACCGCAGGGTCGCGATCCCATAGATGATGTACGCCAGCTCACTATGGTTGAACTCCAGCCGCAACAACAGACCGTATACAGGACAGACGCTGAACAAACTAGAGGCCATTTAAGCCTGAGGGGCCCGCGCTGTGAGCGGGGCATATAAGGCGACCTTATGGCCAGCACTGAACATCGAAACGCACCTACTACCTATCAAGCAACAGATATAGAAGCATAACCTAGAGGCGCTAGGGTGGCTGCAATCTAGCCCAGGAATCTCGGAGCTGCTAGACCGCTCGGAGCGATAGTGGGGTCACTGGACAGCCAAATACAGTAGCCCACTGCAGAAAATATGGGCTGAAGCGCGGAGGATCAAGGAGCTGAGCATAGAGGTGCCAGAGATAATCCCACCATTTATCATCCCACTGTGGCAGGCAGGACCAACTATATATATAGACACCAGCAATAAAGCATCACGCTCTAGGCATAATAAGATACTTGGAAAGGGGGCCTTTTATATCTATATAGACAGTAGCAGTATTGAAGGCTGTATTAGAGCTATAGCGGTCTGTCCTACAGCGAGGACCATATGGAAGGCGTACATGGGCACTGACAAGACCTCTACTGTGTATATAGCAGAGTTACAAGGAATCAAGATGGCACTGGAAATCGCGCTGGAATAGACAAAAGAGAGCACTTAAAAGCAAAGATTCGCTATCTTCGCGGACAACCAGGCCGCGATCTATATGCTAACCAGGCCCGAAGGCAGGTCAGGCGCATATATAGCTAAGCAAATCACCCAGTATATCAAACAGCTACAGAATAATGGTCACAAAGTAGAGGTACAATGGATCCCACCCTATGAAGGTATCTACAGGAACAAGGACGCGGATTAAGCTGCTAAGGAGGCCACTGGATGGAGGGAAGGGGAGGGTGCCAGGGGCGATAAAGCAGACCCGCCTACAGAGCTATATGCTCTTAAGGCAATACTAAAGATGTGGACAGCAAAGAAAGCAGCCATAATATGGTAGAGGGAGTGGGCACAGGATAGTAAGGGTAGGGCGACATACCACCACAACCCTACGCCTTCCAAACGCACTCTGAAGCTATACAAGGACCTAAGCAAAAGACAGAGCGCTCTCCTGGTACAGATGAGGACCGAGAAGATTGGTCTCCGTCACTTCCTGGCCAGCCGGAGAGTACCAGGATACCAGGACGCGACCTGCTGGGGGTGCCGCCAAGGCCCGCAAACTATTATGCACATCCTGCTAGAGTGCAAGTCACTTAAGGATGAGAGGAAACGGCATTTCAAAGGGCAACCAGGAAGGAATAACCTTAGGGCTATCCTAAGTAGGCGTAGTTTAGCCATTGAAGCCATCAGACTTATAGAACATACCTATAGGGCAGAGGGTGAACAGAGAGGCGTAACAGACAATGCGGAGCATTAAGGGGATTGAGGTACGCAGGATGCAATACAGAGGCCCCAGGCCTCCAGGAGCCGAATACTAGAGCAAGTATTAGTAGATTAGCCAGCATGATACAGGCGGCAACAGCCAGCTGAAGATGGCGGTGATGGAAAACAGATAAGGAGCGCAAGGGTCGGCTGGTCTTATTTACACAACAAGGCGAATTGGGGCGTGTTGGGCCTAGCCCCATGCATGTCAGCCGAGTACCAAGCGTCATATGGTCCAAAATCCACCAACTTTTCAACAAGTGCTGGTAGACTGAGGCCACGTTATCCTCCGCCGGGCATAGCTACGCGACAAAAGAAGTGGCTGAAACCGTGTAGGATTAATCAATCAATCAATCAATCGTAAGCAACTGAGACTTTCATGCAAGAGTCTCAAGGTAAGCAAATGAGACTGAGCACATGATGGTCAGAAAACGTCTATAAATAAGGGGTCTATCTCCTTCCTCCGCTCGTTGTAGTTTAACTGTCTAGTATATCTAGTAGTTAGTTTGAACATTCTCCTATACTTGAAGCTCATACTACTCTAAGTCATAAAACTTGGACTAACTTATTTCTTTTTCTTTCTGAATAAGTTCTAGTTCCATATTGTTTCCCTTGCTCTAGGAAGCCAACCCCTTCCGAAGTGGCTTACATTAGTGAAGCTAGTCGGTATTGGGAAAGTGTTCCTAACACTGAGGCAGAGACAAAGATATGCGGGTCATCTTGTTGAAGGGCTGCCATTATCTGCATTGGCCGAACTCTAATATGTGACATAGTCTTGATGACTTTTTTTTACTTTTCTATATATTTGCGATAGACGTTATGAGCCATTAGATTAATAGATAGGGCATGATTGTGCTGCTTGACTTAGACTTCCAGTTTCCACTGATTGTTTTAGGTATCTTTAAAGATGATAAGCTTAAAAGGACACCCTGTTGCACGTGTACTTGTGCTTAGAGTCTTTGCTGTTGACTTATAGACTCTAAAGCGGTTGTATTGATAGTAATATCATGTTTTAATATTAGAGTGGTGAGGCTTACTCTGTTTAAATATAAAGCTATACCCGTTTTAGATACTATGACTTTTGAGAGAGTTGTATGCTTCATCATAAGAGCTATAAATAGAGTCTGGTGGGGCAGGAATATCTTCCATAGTTGCTACTGGTAATTGAAGAATCTTTATAGATACAATTCATTGATGAAGTTGCCCTTGAAGCACGGCGCGTTCTTATGCGCTAAGCCGTTTACAGCGATTTAAATTACATTACAGCTAGCGGGGGGTGTCAGTCTATGCACGTGCCAACATCACGTGAGATGTGGAAACGCTGGCTACATAAGAGAGGAGAGCCAGGGGTAGGAGACCGCAGAATCATCATACAATCCATCAGTCTAGACAACATAGAATGAACTAGACAAGCTTACGGTCCGACTTATGCATCATTCATCATTCCCGTGATCCTACGCACGGACATTGACAGGTGGGACAAATCTTAAAGGGGGGACAAATCCCAGAATCGGGGGGACAAATCCCAGCAGCCATGTGCTTGGCATGACATCACCTCATCACTGCACTCCATCCAGCCTTCCACATGGGTTGCGCCACTTCCCCCTTGTGGACAAGCTAACCAGCAGACAAGGCGGCTGGTGAGGAATTGGGTCCCATTGAAAGTCTTTAGCGAGCAATGAATTGGATACTTCACGTGTACTAATAATAAATTGGACTTGGGTATGGAAAGTCTTAGGGGAAGCATGAGTGTTAATCTTTTCTCGATCGAGAAACCTGTATGGAAGTTGAGAATACATCACGCAATATGTACGCGAATCAATAATGCAAGCGAAGAAGCAGAATCGGCAAGATGATACAGTACAATGCTCGGTGTGGTCTCGCGATATCAAGTGGTGTTCATAAATTGTACGATTCAGCGCCCGTAGCCTACATGTTGTCCATACTACTTTCAAGATACTTATCCAAGCGCCACCAACACCATGGCACACTATTCGCAAGTTTATGTTCCAGAAGTGAACTGGCAAACAATCTTGCAGCAGCGAGGAGTTCAAATGTCGTTGGCGTCAAGACGGGTACAATCTCAGGACCGGTCGACGCAAGTGGTACAGCAAAAAGAGCATCCGAGAACGCCCCCAGGACTGAATGAAGTTATCATTCCATTGACTAGACTGCAAGCGGAGATGCACAAATTCAGAGCCGAGATGCATGAATTCAGAATCGAGACGCGCAACAACTTTAAACAAATCGAGGCAAAATTGGATATCATTAGCACCAAAGCGGAGAATATTGAGAACGGGAAACGGAATATTCTGAACCATCTGCAGGAATCAAGAACAAATATGCCACGAATGGTGCAAAAACTGCTCTCGGACATACAGAGAACGTTTATGGCGGCCCTGGCGCCAACTCAGGACGTAGAGCGTTCAGAAGCCAATTTGGACCGAGACTGGCTTCTCAATCAGTTTGAAGAAATTTCGAAAATAATTGTGGCAAGCTGTAATGCCACTCAGCGGTATGCATCGTCTCATTGCGTACTCTGTTCACTAGTAGCTAATGGAAGATAGACCAAGTCTACGAAAATTTCGATCGATGGGCGTAGGCGAGAACCTCAGCACGCAACGACGAAAACAGCCAGAGAGAACAGCTAGGCGAAAGAAGAAAACTTACAAATGATAAGAATAGCTTCTGACCGGAGCATCGAGGGATGATTACAGTGTACATGCGAAGGTTTTGCGTATACAGCGGTATGACACCAAGTCGCTCCCTTTTAAGCATCGACGAAGAACTGTGAAGGAGTTTGAAGATAAGTGAGACATACTTGGTTAACATCTTTGGTCATTTTATCTATACATTAACGGTGTTCGTGATGTGAATGGAAGTCACGCAAGTTACACATAATGCGATTAGTTATAGAAATGAACCACTTTTTCTTCGCCATGGTTAGTATATATACACATCGTCTTTGTTCAATAAGAGCTGGACTATTTTATCCTGCACCCGGCTTGCTGTAACCCACAATATCGCTTTGCCGGATTAATCCTGCTAGTTTCCTTTGATTTCACCATGCCTTAGCCTCAGTCGAATCCTCGTAACGTTGCCAAACTGTACGACTTTTAGAAAGCGGCGTTTGAGATCCATTTATATTTTCTGGCCATGAGGACTGCATGCTTAAACATTTCTGCTCCCCGTACTGAAGAATGCATATATTCTGGGCAATCAGGTCGAGACGCACGATATCAAATATATGGCAGTTCTATACAGGAAATAGAGCTTTCTACAAGCCGCTCGTATTAGAGGCTGTGCATGAGAAACGTCATCCAACCTTTCGATTCGTTTCGACTGTTCGAAAACTGAGCCTCAACCTGTTTTGTTGAGCACACTACTTCCTTTATATGGAAGAGGTTCAAAGCAGGAGGCAACACACATAGCTATCTTCAGAAGATGTAATTCAACACGATCAATTCCAACCTTAGATAGAGTAAATTACCAAAAACCCGTTCAATTGTGGAATAACAGGTACCGCCAAGGATAGGCGAGTGGGCCGGACAAGCGAGTGGGCCATCCTCACCACCACAACGTATTATTTTGGCATATGTCTTTACAATATTATATGATATCGGCGATCGAATAGTACATATAGAATATTGATAAGCTATCTAATGCTAAGAACATTAATTGATTCGATGACCTAGCTCACGACAGCCACTACAGTAGTATGTGTGGTGTACCATCGCTGCCTCGCGGCTGTAAATTCTGAATTTCAAGCTGAATCTGGCTATTAATCTGATCTTGGATGACCATATTGCTGCCAGTACTATAGGATAATACACCTTGCCTCTGAATCATTTGTTTTGTCGTCGCTTACAACTAGAAAGGGCTTGGTTAGCTGCCTCAAGGTCAACAACCCGAGCCTTTACTATTGTAGCATAGTTAACTACTGATTAAGCACTTTTAGCAAGCTCATCAAGCGACTCAATTATAGAGGTTGGTGAGCTGTTTTGATAATGCCGAATCCGGCTTCAGATAAGCTATGTTTGAAGGTCTAATTCAACACCATTTCTTTGGGTCCTTGATTGCCATTCTATCTGCTCAATTGTTGGTGGTATAAACGTTCTTAGATGAATATCTAGCTTTGATAATACAGCATCTGGGTTAAATGGCAGTAAGCCAATACCCTTGAATCCGGCTCGTATATTATCTGGTTGTAGTGCCTGGATAAAAGATTGCTTGAAGGCAGGAAGGAATTCAAGCTTTCTGATATGATGAATGAAAGCTTTCATCATGTTGACTCTGATTACTATACACCTGTTTCAATGGCCCAAAGCAGCCTACATCAAGTAGCTGGAGTAGATGTGATGAGTGTGGAGGCATAAAAAGGGAGATAATGATTTTCTCTTTACAAAATAGCTTGAATTCAAGTGATTTATGACTCTCATGGCCATCAAGGATAGGCAGCCTATGCGTGCCTTGTGCACGATCCTTTTTATGCTGATTAAAATGCTTTAACCATTCTAATCCAAGCATATTAGTAGTCCATCCATTCTCACTAACAGCTATCATCCAATCAGGTGGAAGATCCTCCTCATACCATGCTGAAAGATGGTTGGTACGATAAGCATTTCCTTGAATGACAGTGACCCATTCACAATCTCCAGGCTGTATAGTCTTTAGGCTGTGGCGTCGTTCAGATCCATTAACCACTTCGGCTATTGCAATCAACCACATTTCAATCCTGTTTCATCAAAATTATAGATGTTGTTATTGCTGATGCTGTACTTACTGATTATATTACGCGCGAGCTCAAACCAAGGGCTGATGACCTGCAGATTTTTATATAAAGCTCTCTTTTAATCACACTTTCGACGAGAGTGCGTCTTGAGCGCTGGGGTCCTCTAAACAAAGTTATATGGCTATTTAATACCAACTTGCCCATCGCCACGCGAAGCAAGTAAATGATTAGCCATTGCTGCTACCTCTTGAAGCTTAGGCTGAAATCCACGTGAATCTGATCAAGTATACACTTTATGAGCACCTCCATTCATTCTTGGTAAGCCTTATTGAGTTAGGTCGGTAATCACGTCGTGAACGCGTTCCAGCTACGCGTCGTTATAGGGTTGCTTCAGGCACATTGAAGACTTTCGCTGCATGATAGATTGATTTGATGTGGCCTCTCTCGATAGATGATAATACTAATAATATTTACCCCTCATTAGATAATGGCTGCTCTTGGATTGAACACTGCATTGTAGATAAGATGAATTATACGCGTTATGGCGGTGAGGACGGCCCACTCGTTTGTCCGGCCCACTCGTTTGTCCTTGGCGGTAGCAGAGAAGCTGGCTTGCTGGTACTTGATTTTTCAGTGTCTGTAGCAACGAGCTTTGATTCGTACATAACTCCCTAGCTGCAGTACACATTGTCGATGTCCGTGCGGAGGATCACGGAACGATGAAAGAGGAGAGCCAGGGGTGAGGCACAGGAGAATCATCAGACAGTCCATCAGTCAAGACAGCATACAATGAACTGAGCAAGCTTATGATCTCGCTTATGAATCATTCGTAGTCTTTAATTTCATTTTGCAGCGCTGTTACCCATGTGAAAACATGGATCAAAAGTCGGGTAAATGATAGGTAACCCTAAGCAGGCGATCCTGAGATTCCTACGCCATGTCAGCCAGCCATTGGTAGACGAAAGAAATTTCGCGTCATTCGACGTAGGAATTTACTGCGCTTACCTTCGTTGTCCTTTTGAATTTCCGCATCATGCTGAGCTCATCGACGACGGTGGAATTGGAGTATTAGTATTTTAAAGGCGGCAAGATTGGCCGACATATTCGATGACGCATGCATTGTACAGAGACGGAGAGCTAAGAGAACCAAGTCAGCCGTTATAAGAGTAATTATAAAATCGGGCACATTCCGTTGCTGTTTCCCTGATTCCTGTCAAGGACGATTAAACCACTATCAGTGGGGAATCGTCGATCTCGCGCTTATAGTTATTTCTGAGCGAATGAGCCGTATTGCGATAACTTATATTCTTGTAGTTCAATAGATTGCTAGTCATGATGTTTATGAATATGCCAAGAGATTGGCCTAAGGGGCGTCGACTCACTGACAGGCCTTCACTTTCTCAAGTGCAGTATTCTCCATCTTGCCTTCCTCCCCAGTCATGGCCGAATCTGCCCGCTCGCGGGCTTGATTGCCGCGCACAAACTTGATTATGCTCCACTGGATATTGACATACAGGATGAAGAGGATGCTTAAACCGGTGCTAAGTGCTACCACCGCCTTAATTAGATCATCATAATTTAGCATGTACTTGTAGTCTAAGACCTCGGCACGATAGCGTAGGCAGTCCTAAGGAGCCACAACTTGTCCTGTTTGTTGTAAGTCCTTATCTGCCATCGATACATCCTTAGAATTTCCATACTGTGTTCGGTCCGGCAAACATGCTTTTACACAAGGCCCCTTTGGCGCCGACGAGAGCGTCACCATCAATGAAACCACCGGACAAAACGAGCACTTTGATGTTTCTCGAGTAACTAGAGCCTTATGCTGGCACAGAGTGAAGATGATGCTCGTCATTCACCGCGCATCGCAAAATAGTCTGTGAGCAGCATCACGTAAGTCGGAAAAGCGGCCTCCTCAGCTATGTTTGCACTGATAAGCATTTCTGCTGGGGTAATCTCTAAGAGGCCCAGACTCTTCACACTGCCACCTGTAGGCAAAATCGGTAGCGCTGATCAACTGGGTACGATGGCTTGCAAGGCTATTTCCCCCTCTTGTAATTCAAACGACGACGAAGCCGAGTCTGGGATGCGCCCGACAGACCGATTGACAATACATGCAAAACGAAGTGCGTCTCAAGCTCTGGAAGGTTCACCGCTGTCTTCACTCTACCTTCTCTTATTTCATACTCCTTTTATATGAGATAGATTGTCTCTCGTCGGCTTTGTAAGAGATGAGTTGCAATCTGGTATCGCATAAGGAGAGCTTAATCGCTTTCGATAGCGTTTAGATATGAGGCAGAAGATGCGGGCGGCGGAAGTTTCCTACCCATGGCCTGTCTGAGGATCACAAAGCAACTGGGATGGATAGCTATACCCGGCGTCTGCTATTTCACATGAGTCAAGGGCTTCATTTAGGCCATAGCCCGCTCTTGAGTTCTTTAGCAGAGAGAGACCTATGCGATACGAGCCTGGGTGATTGGGCTGGTTACCAACCTATCTCCCTTCGACGAATACATAGGAAAACATTAAGGTACGTCGCCGTCGGTGTTAGGAAACTGAAATGCTAGTAATGATGCAGCCCACGCGTGTTGGTCCGAAGGCCTCGGGTGTGCTGATCGGGATATGTCAAAACTCCAAAACCCAACCTCGACGTATCACGCTGCATGACGCATGTATTTGACGGTTGGAGTCATCTCTCTAAGGCATCTGGCCAGCCTTTCATGAATATTCTTTGGATGCCATAATCCACCAGCTTCTCACGAGCGATTCGTGGGGTAAGCCGAACAAACGAAACAATAAACTGCGTAGTTCTAGGTGTTGGAAGCAGGGATGGTTTCCATTTGTTGGACCGCTGAACTTATCAACACAGCCGCCAACTCTCTCGGACTGTTCTCGGGACGCATCGCAAGAGTGGTATGCTAAGGTAGAGGCGGTGCATTTTCATATTCGAGCGCCGTCTCTGTTGCTGTTGAGAACGGACTCACTTCACAATCTGGCAACTATAAATTTTTAACATCAGCCATCAAGAGTCTTATATCGCCGTCTATGGTTATGCGATCCATCATACATGGCTTTTCTTGCTCAGATATTCCATGTCTATGTAGCACATAGCCCAACTGAAAGTAGGTAAAAATGGATGTCATGATATCAATGATTGGAGTTCTGATATATTTTACAGCTGAGACAGAGGGGAGGACTCTGTCTTGTGAGTAAGCCTCCCTAGGATTACTCCCCGTCCACGCTGACGTAGATTTGCGTATCTTTCGTATCAACTACCACCGTTGATAAAATACCTACGACAGCGTGGGTTGAGATTCCTCTTCGCCATAAACTATTCCTTGGTTTGTATTGCCCCTTGGGAAGGTGCCTAGATACATTCAACTCTCTAGCAGCACTTAAACATAAAGCATCTATGAGAGCATTCATATTTCTACACCCAATTTTGTCCTTCAGCATGCCTGGGAACAGCGGACCGATGGTTAGGCCAAGAAAGAATACCATATTATTAATGCTTTAGAATGCAATGAAAACTAGTTTCAACCTTACAGAGTCGAAATTGCATTACTCCAGTGCGAGTAGCGGAATCGTAGTGTCGAAGTAGCCCAGAAGGAAAGCTTGAGCAAAGCCAATGTAGAATGCAGTGAGCAGTACTGGTAATGAGTAAAAGGTGTAAATGATTGGCATCTGACATGTCAGCCAGTGTGACAGTCGTGAAAGCTCATAGATCGCCGAGTTGCTACTATGATCTCCGTATCGCCTAAGCAGCGCCATTGACTCTGTTAATACGCTTCTGCTGAGGGCGAGGGCAATTCCTTCTCGAGTGAAGCAAGTTCTCTCTTCTCGATCATTAAGAACCGTAGGATTATATCCGATGCAATAAGCGTCCTGCATACTGCAAAAACGGTTGCATACCCTGTCTTTGCGTACAGGATGCCTCCCAGCATAGGCGCTCCTTGTGCACCCAGGAGGGCGAAGCTGAAGATCTAGTCAACCTTTCAATATTAACAACCGAGAGCAGATATTAGGCTACTTACTGTGCCAAGAACCGTTCCAAGTTTATCCGCTGCAACAATCTCAGGACTTATGGTAAGTCCAAAAACCCAAACAACATCAATACTCATTCCTTGCAATATCCTGGAAAACGCAATCATAGCGATCGATTGCCCAAATGCAAGTAGAATAATCGAGGGTAATAGCGAAAATATCCCTGCCAGGTACGGTTGCTGTCGGCTCCCAATCCTATCGGCGATGACACCAGCAATTGCACTCAAAAGGAAGCTCGATACTGCAATGTTACCGAGTAGAACAGAGACATCCATTTGAAGTTGTTACTCTGGAATGCCTAAGCGATAGCGAAGCACAAATGGAAGGATCAAGATGATGATAAGATAAATGAAGAGATCAGTAAACATACCGATGTCAACAACGACAATAATGAAGAAGAAGCTTGAGCGCCAACGCAAACCCCATGGCACATAAGTAGGTGGCTTTGTGCTTCCATACGATGAATTCAAAACAATTTGGCAAGAAAAATTTGGTCTGTCGTAAAATCACATGGTAGCTGGAACAAAGACGTCGGGCACCTATGTTTCCTCTCCCGGTCTCAAGCTTAATTTATAAATATTCAAAGCTACAGAGGAGTTTTCGGGACTATCTGAACATATATTTTCTATGTGAGATGGTGGCATCGAACGCATTATTGCAAACATAATGGCCTTGGAGGGTTGCAGCGAATTGGTGTGGTATTGTAGAATCTTCACATTGATAACAGCCATGGACTGTAACGAGATTTCAAATAAACAATAAATCTGACTTCACCCTTGTAACCCGGTCTATGAATTTCATGCGTAATGTTAGGAGCCAACTATTTGTCAGAAATTTGACTGCTTTCAGTGAGTACATGCCACGCAAGCGATTTGACTTTTCTGATAGAGCTTGAAATTTATGGGTTTGATAAGGAGCGTAGCAGGTAACGTATCCGTAGAGAAGTATGATTCAGGCACAATCACTATATTTTGGTACAGATACAGACGCTTAAATTGGTCGGAAATTGATCTTTCGGCTGTTAGTCGATGATATGCTGACTGTCCCTATTCTCGTATGGGCAATGGAACATAAAGACAAATTACATTGAATGATGGACGGTTAACTTATGATAAGACATTGTAACCAAAAACTCAAGAGCCACTATTTACCAGGATCATGGTCCAGGTTTGCACATGTAAGTCCATGAAGCCGGTACGTTAGACATGGATGTTCGGAACAGAATGTTCTGTGGGGAATATATGTCGGAAGAGTTTATATATATAGTGGCGAAAATTATGGAAAATAAATTAAGACATCAGCAACCAGGTCACAGTATTGAATAAACCGGTGATTGTTAGGTTTTTCTCTTTTCACATCACTTGATAACACTCTACTTGACTCTTACATCTTGAGAAGAAATGCACAGGGTCAGGTGTTCCAGCAAATCGAGTTCTCTACCAGTTTGTGATATGCCCGTTGTGCTTCATCTGCTTTCATGGGGGATAGAAGGATGCCAAAATACGGTAAGAAGCTTGTAACAAGCTACATAGCTCAATTCCCATTCATAAATGTATTAGACATCACTGACTTTAGACCTAAAGTCGCAAATCTCTCGCATAACTACACCCAAGTTCAAGGCAAAGATTCTAGAACTGTACCGAGAACATAAGGAGCATGGCGAAAATTCTGGCGCAAAACAACTAGAAATTCTGCCCTTTCATCCTGAAGACATAGTGTTCACGCCGGATGCAGCTGGCTATTTGCCTCTAGTGGCTACCAGTTCCTGGCTAGACATTTGCTCAGAGGATGATAAGTTCGCAAAACTTTCAGAGAAGGTTCTACTTCAAGAAATTTCGTTTGCTTCATTTTGTGGGGTGCGAAATGTTCTTATCTGGGGACCGCAATCGGATATTGCCGATAGTTTGCATACTCGGTTCATAGAAGTGATCCAGAAGGCACTTAAAATTGACCCCTCAGTCGAGATTTCCGTGGTGGTGTCCATGAATAAACATGAACAATGGAGATCATGGAAAAGATGGGATTATCTTCGATCTGAGTGTAAATACAGTCCCCAATTATCAACAGGCAAGTCACTACATATGAAATTCAGAAAAAGAAACTAATCGCAAAGCCATAGCTGTGATGATTGACGAGTATCTCCCGAATTTGTCCGTCCAGATAAGATGGGCATCGGAACCCATTCGTTTTGTTCTCTTTGATAAGGAAGTTTTCAAATACGATGACGAAAGAAGTCTCTACCTCGAAGAAATCCAAGAAACGTTCGTAGCTGATTTGCTGCGCCGAAGAAATTGTCCCGACATTGTGGTAGGCCTCCCACTCGGTAACAAAAGCAGTACAGCGTGCCATTGCAAGGACATTCTCACATCACAAGGCACTGAATCAACTGAAATATTGAGCAAGGTACTTGAACCGTTTTCTGAATATTTCACTCGTCTTCGCTCATGCCTAGAACCTTTCAACATTGTCGAGGAGTACGCAATGGACTATCAATATGACGATAGTCTCCAGGAAACTAGCCGACCTGCTACCGAAATATTGAAAAATTCCACATATTCAGCATTTGAAGAAGACCCAGTTAAGTATGATCTATACCAAAAAGCCATCATGGCAGCGTTGCGAGATTGGAAGCTCAGCGGTAAGAGTACATCAGGCCTCCACGGTGCAGTTTTAGTTGCAGTCCTTGGAGCCGGTCGAGGTCCTCTTGTCACACGTGCGCTTCGGGCGAGTGAAGCAGAAGGTGTCTCTATTGATATCTGGGCTGTGGAGAGAAATCCGAACACCATTTGCCTTCTTCATCAACAAAATGAAAACGAATGGCAGAGCAGGGTCAGCATCGTTCATTCTGATGTCCGACTTTGGAACGGTCCAACTGTGCTACAACAAGGAGAAAGTCGTACGAAGAAGGCAACGTCGATCGACATTATGGTATCGGAGATGTTAGGTGACTTCGGAGATAACGAGCTAGCTCCTGAATGCCTCGATGGCGCGCTTCATCTCCTGGCGCCATGGGGTCTTTCAATTCCGTCGTCATTTACCACATTCATCACTCCAGTCTTTAGTCCAGCCCTGTATAGTAAGGTCCTAGCCCGGAAACAGGTCGGAGAACCCACTGCTTTTGAAATACCATATTGGACTTGGTTTCGGAGTGTAGATTATCTCTCAATAGGCAAAGGGTCTGGCGTAGCCGGTAGCCAGAATGGCTATCGGTCTACTTTGACAAGCGATAACAGAAGAGCAATAGGTCGACTCCAACGTCCGATACCAAAGGTTCTGCCTGTCTGGACATTCTCGCATGATCCAAAATCACGACCAAATAATTCCTCGCTTAACTCCCACAACTCACGATACGGCGAAATTCTCTTCGACATTGGGAACGCAGGGACCTGCCATGGTCTTGCTGGATACTTTGAGTGTATACTTTATCCTGGAATCGAATTGAGCACAAATCCAAATACCATGGATGAGAAAAGCCCCAACATGACGAGTTGGCTCACTATGTACTTCCCACTGAAGGTAAACCGCGTTTCGAACGCATTCTTTTTTGGCGCTGATTTCAACTGCAGGAACCATTGTCTCTCTATGAGAGGTCCAAATTGAAAGTCTCTATGGCCCGAAAGACAGACAGCGAGAAGGTATGGTATGAATGGATCCTCGAAAACATACCGTCCACAGACTGCTGGACTAATCAAGTCGCCCACCAAGAAAAGTTAGCTACAACGGGTATCCACAGCAGTTACAGGGTTGCATACAGCATTTGGAGAGATGAGGGAACCAGCATGAATTTCACGTGCAAGTAACAGAAATAGAGGGAGAGTGCTTTGGAGCTTTGACATTGGAGCAGACTCAGGATGGAGTATAAAGATAGAATAGATGGTAATTCATTCAGCTCACCCTACTCTCGTTTACCCCGAAGAGCAAAATAAAATCCTCAGTATCTGTATGAATTTAGCAAGGCATAAAATAATTGAAGAAATGGAAAGACCGAAGTTGAATCACGTAACTTCCGATCCAAAACCTTGTTTATCGGCAACCAGAACTGCTCCCTGCCCGCTGCTTTCCTTTATCCATCACAAATACCGTAATCAAAGTAAGCTACCATAGGCAGCGCAAGTTTGGGACTGGCTTTATGCATTCCTCATGATATCCGTAATATATACCATGGCCGAGCGGAACGTTTTGACGTAATTCGTTCTGCACTCTGCAGGCGTAGGCACGGCCAGCTATCGAAAGAACAGAAGGTTCAAGACCAGCGATATCTTACTTCTCGTCAAAAGAAAGCTATCGCGAAACTCGTATTGCAAATGGCCGAGTTTTGATAAGATGTACGAATTAAGCATATTCCTGACTTAGCCTTCATCGTCACATGCCAGCGAACTACGAGTATGCCTGGTTCAGTGAAGGTTCTCGTGGATAAAAGGGATCTGCAACTCCATAGAGGCGGGGGTGTGAAACGCACTGTCTTAACCGCTATAGAATGCGTGAATGCGAGTGGTAGGTATCTAGAATCAAATATCGCATGGCCAGTCGGCTTCGGCTCACAGACGCAGCTGGATGGCTTTTCTGACCCTTGGTTGGCACTATTGTCTACATTAAAGTCATAAGATACAATCAACAATGATGACCTCAAGAATCCAAGCCAGGCTCTTACTACGGGATAGGCAGTAAACGAGGATGCCTAAATCCTTGGCCCGGTTGATAAGATCCAATATCGCCCTACAGGCCCCTCCGGGCGTCGCGATCCAGCTGTAATTGGCGATCGTGATCGTTGCCGCAGGAGAAAGGCCAAAGTCAGTAAACAGACTCACCACTTTGCAGAACATGACGTTAATCATTTCTTTGTGCGAATCAGGGATTCCATGCAAGCAGTGCATCAGCTGCTATAAGATGGATCTGATTCATGTATGGGTGATATAACACCAGGACTATTCGGACCACCCAGTCAAACCTAAAACACTTTCGTCACCTACAGAACTATGCTTCGGACAAATATGAGTGCGGCGACCCTATGTTAGGAACACTTTCCTAATACCGACTAGCTTCACTAATGTAAGCCACTTCGGAAGGGGTTGGCTTCCTAGAGCAAAAGGGAATAATATGGAACTAGGACTTATTCAGAAAGGAAGAGGAATAAGTTAGTCCAAGTTTTATGACTTAGAGTAGTATGAGCTTCAAGTATGAGAGAATGTTCAAACTAACTACTAGATATACTAGACAGTTAAACTACAGTTCTTGGGTAAGGAGGAGAAATCCTTCCTTTTTTATAGAAGCGAGAGGCAGGCGATCATTCTGATCATTTATGATCAGACTGATCGTATATCATGCATCTGATTCGTTCATTCTGTTAGAGCCAATAGCATTTTCCCGCTAATGCAGACTGATCATGTTGATCATTCATGATCAGACTGATCAGCTTCTTCCCACGTGACTTATGTTACTTTGTTGACATAAATAGGTTCCTCCACGGCTCCTGGATCGCAAGAATGTCGTACTCCGCAACCCTGGGGTCCTGTAGCAGTGTTGCCATGACTGTGTCCTTTGATTTATATATATTATACTGTAGTAGAGTTTGACCCCAGATATGCAAATTCCCCAGATATGCAAATGAAAATCAACACCTACCACGCGATCGCGTTGTGTATCGCGTGCGCTTTGCTGGCTCTTCATCTAAACTATCTAACGAACTCTCTGAATCTTCAGCTTCTTCCTATCTTTTTCTACTATTACAACCTTTTGTGGGCGCCCTCGTGGTCGTTTTGTTGTTGGCTTCGCCTCCGCTTCGCGCGCTATACGCAACACTTCCGCCGTTGTATAAATAGAAACACCTTCTAATTGAACTCTTTTTCCTTTTTTAGCTTTTTTTCGCTTATGAAGAAGCTCATTTTGATCAGCAATCTGCTTTGCTATGATTGCAATGGTTGCATTTTGGGTTTCGCACAACCGGGTTATACGCTCTGCCTAGCGCCTCACCAGCGAAACAACTGCGGGACACTCACGCAATGACTCTATGAACCTTTTATTTGATCTTATTAGCTCAACTGCCTCTGGAGGAGAGCTTTGCAATAGAGATAGATCAAGAGTAGTGGTCTCATGTGGTGTAACCGGCTGAGGAGTGGGTGGAGGAGGGTTGCATGGAATATTTTTGAGTACACGCATGCGATTCGCAGGCCATAAGCCAGTGCCTCGCCATCCACTAAGTATGTTTTTTGTAGTCATGGCCTTTTCGCGTGCGCGAGATAGTAATTCAATCCATTCCACTCGAGGAATACGTTGTAAACTGTGCCGGGATATCGCATGCGTCTCACTGGAGTGGTACTGTTTAAATACAGAGAACACACCCACATCAAGTGGCTGTAGTATATGCGAGCAATAGGGAGGCATAATAAGAAGATCGATCTGATTTTCCATGCAATAGGCAATAAAATCACCCTGAATATGACCTCTATGTCCATCCGCGATGAGTAAATACTGGCGTCCCGCAGCCTTCTCATAGGTTAAAGGATCAAACACCTTCTTTAACCATTCAAGTCCAAGATGATTTGAAGTCCATCCATTCTTACTAGTTGCAAGATGCCAATTCTGTGGTGATTGCTCATTAAGCCATTTAGTATTAATGCTGGTGCCTTTAAAGATCAAAAGAGGAGGAAGCGCTTCGCCTGCGGCATTCATGCACTCCACATCTGTCACCCATTCTTGCTTTCCTGCTATAACCTTATACTTGATATTCTTATCAAGATAAACAAGTACTTTCATTGCCTGCTCTTCACCAATACCAAATCCTGATTCATCCATATTCCACATATTGGAAGGATTATATGCATGCTCTTCAACTTTCATCGCGACTGCGTTAAACCAGCGTTCCACATGCTCATATGTTGCTCTATTTTTTTGTGCATGCTCAAGCTGACGCGCGTATATTAATCCTACTTCAGGATGTCTGTGGTGAAAGCGGTAAATCCATTTATGATTAATTTGATCAATCTGAGGAGAGAAGGTGATAGATTATGATGCATATATAACGCGTGCGGCTCGTAGGTTCTGCGCGAGTTCTTTCAACAACGAGTTTGTGATTGGAGTCCCAGTAATAGTATACTGCTTTATCCATTATACAAGAGTAGCTTCTTCCGTATTTGTAAGTATCTGCTGCATTTTGTGGCTCTTAGACTGCGTTAAGCCTCCGTGAAGCCTACGTCGTAGTGTCTAATATGAAACTTTGAAATGATCTGAAGTAGCAATAATAGTTGGAAATTGATTATTTTTATAAGTAGTTATAGCCTTCTGGATCTCTTTTTCATGATCCAATCGTTTTTTTAAGGATTTGGATGGCATTGTTGAAATAAACGCGTGTTGCATGCGCGACGCGTGCGACTTATTTGCATATCTGGGGAATTTACATATCTGGGGTCAAAACTCTATATCTTGTGTCAAATATTCTTACATTAGGTGTTCTAATAGTTATACATATTGCGATACAGCTTTGCATAATAAAGGTAATATGGATATGTTATTTATGCCTTCAAAACTCGCCAAATCCAACACGTGTCAGGATTTGTCTCTTTTACCGTCCCTACGCAACTGCGGCAGGAACCATTGCTTGAGTTACACCGGGTTTCGTCACGGAATCCACATGATGAATTACAGTCCTTTAGGCTTAAATACCTCTCCCTGCAGGTTTTTTGACCCTTCTTATCGCTGAAATCCAATGCTTGAGTTGGTGCGCAATACTTGAAGTCTTCATCACAGACAAGTCCAAATGAAAACAGATTATAAGAACCACCACCATTTGTGACACACACGGTCTCCGTGATGTTAACACTCACATCTTTCAAACCAGGGCTGGTGAGGTCACCGCAATAATTTTCTACCGCCGTTTCATATAAGTCGCACGCTCGTGGAGGCTTGGCTATAGGACTCCCACTACTCAGCCGAATTTCTGAAGAGATTGTTTTCGTTACAAGCATGCTTGAGCTTGATCCAGCATGACTTATCTCGTTTATACTTAGAATTGTAACAGTGCTCTTCTGTATATCATTGTATTTAAGGCTTGTGAATGGATATATCGAGATTGAGTTGTAATTACTGGTATTATGCACGACTACCGAGAACGGCTCTGTACTTGAGTTTGCCCAACCTGTCCCGCACCATATGGATGAGGTTATGGATGCATCTGCTAACTCTGCTGCGTGAGCACAGGGAAGCGAGCAGCCTAAGGAAATGAGGGATAGATATGCGGTGAAGAATACAGACATAATGAATACGCAGACTGTCATGAATGAACTCTAGACGGTCGATAGATATATTGCGCAAGCTGATATATTCTACTGGTGCTAATTTTAGATAGTGTTCATGTTTATCATCATGTCCAACATTCACTGACTTTGGTTCCACGGATCATGTGTTCGTCCGTCATGTCGTTCACGAAGTCAAAACAAACTCTTTGCTTGGCAGAACTGGGGCATCCGCGTGGCTTAATGACTGGTCTTGATAGTATATCTTAACTGCTCTAACAATAGATAGCTAAATTTGCTTATTTAAACTGGATCAATGACTCTGGTTCGTGTATGATCGTACTGCTTGATTGGTAGCAAGTGCATTTCAACATTCGGGGCTGGCCATAATATCGCCCTATACGCTCTGCTTATAGCAAAAGTCACTCGTATCCGGCCCACTCGCTTATCCTTGATGTTATGGTTCGTCATTATGACTAGAGTTGGAGCAGCGTGAGCTAGACGTATGTCATCTGTGGGATCACGACCGTAGGGTAAATTTTCCACATACTGGCGAGGTCAAGCTTTGAATTCAGCCTTCAAAGTGCCATCCCTCGAAGCCATCCGAACCGTCTATCTCAATCAAGCATATGATAAAATAAAACAGCCAGTTTAGAGATTGATTGAGAGGACTGAACACCTCAATTTCACCATAGATGGCTCAATAGATGGTCGAAACTGAGGCATAGCAAACTTGTCATTTTTAAGTGCTGATATAAGCTCATACCTCCTTTCCACCTATGTTGTTGAAGGTACCGATGAAAGCGCACTCAAAAGCCTTCAAATGTTGAAGAACAGGCTTCTTAAGGCTATTTATAATAGCCTAAGTCTCATTAGCTCAATCGCTTTTAATACTTGCTCAACTCAACCGGCAATCTTTAACCTGATGAGGACTAATAATGACCTCAAACATATTATCACTGATTCTGTGATGCGCATGGTCCAAACCTCTTTCTTAAGGATATCTTCAAGATTCCAGTTCTGAAGTCTGTATATGGAGACGCTCAGTAAATTACAGTATCTTTCTCACGCATGAAGCAAATGAACCACTTACTTCAGTCACATGCAAAGGATCTGACAGATAAAGAGATTGCGATTCGATCTGCAAATGACACTTAATGGGATGAAATCCTCAATCTTAGATGCAAATGAACAAGATCAAAAGAAGGAATTGATTCAAGAGGCCTTGAATGAGTTATAAAATGCCTTGAAAGGAATAACTGAATCAGCATTTGCACCAAATCAAGATGAGGATACCTTTGATAAGATCAATCAGTCTCCATCAACAGCAGCAGCTCGATATCTCACACTTGCAGAGCTATGTACCTAGTTTGACACCATATCTTCATTTCTAAGCTCTATTTGGACCGAAATCGCATTGCCTTTCTCTGTTCCTTGGCCCTAAGAGATTACTAAGAAATTGCAATAAACGTCCGAAATGGTTTCGGACAGGACATAAAGTGTCGAAGTCCGTGCAGAGGATCACAGGAACAATAAATGATGCATAACATACTTGTCGCACTATAGCGCTTGCGATGCTAGGAAGTGCTGAGGACTGCTGTGCGCAGCGTATCAACGAGCTACAGAAGGTGATAGATAGATGGAAAACTAGATGATTAAGAGGATAGGAGGTGGTCCTTTTATTGACTATCTGCAATGTGAGAGATCGTTGTAGTTGTATATTTTTAAGTGATCTCGCTCAAGCGACGGCTTAATTAGGCGCTTGATTAGTGTCGCACTATGGCGCTAGCGATGCTAGGCAGTGCTGAGGACTGCTGTGCGCGGCGTATCAACGAGCTACAGAAGATGATAGATAGATGGAAAACCAGATAATTGAGAGGATAGGAGGTGGTCCTTTTATTGACTATCTGCCGTGTGGGAGATCATTGTGGTTGTATCTTTTTAAGTGATTTCGCTCAAGCGATGGCTAAATAAGGCGCTAGATTAGTCAGGTGCACGTGACCAGTGTCAGAAACGCTGGCAAGATGAGAGAGGAGAAGCAGGGGTAGGGGACAGGAGAGAAACTAGACAATCCATCAGTGCAGATAGCATACAATTGACTGAACAAAGTTCACCATCTCACTTATGCCTCATTCATCATCCCCGTGACCCTCCGCACGGACATTAACTATTTCTCAAGCGATAACAAAGCTGAAACCTCATCCCTCCTTTACTTATAGGTATGTATATGAATGGCTTCCAGCAAGATTGCCATGACCTCTTGTAGGATTTGACAAATGATAACGACGTTTCCAACCAATCTTGTGCGGAAAAAAAACGGAACTCAACAGAGGAAGAGCGCTGGGAAGAACATTGTGAGGAAGAAAGAGACGGCTACAACTCGACTTATTCACTACGTGCTGCAAAACGGTCAAATCGAAAAGCAGAAATCACTGGCGAAAGCAGAACCCGTCGAAATTCTCGATGCTGAACCGCCCATATCGCTATGGCAAAAACAGATCGAGGAAGCATTTATCGGCTCGAATGGCCAGTTGTCTGCACTGACTGCGGGACTATATGAGCCATTGCGGCACTCCCCAACAGCAACACAAGACCTACCCGGAAGAATCATTGAACATACGCTAGGACTTTTATCGGACTCGACTAAAGCATTGCTTCATCGGTGGTTGTGGTACCAACTTCTGATATACTGCAGGAATTTGATTGAACTTGCGCATTATGATCAGGCTCGTATCGTTGACCTGCTTCGTCCAGAGATCCCGAACATAGGTCTGGATTATCTGAGACGTCTCTGCAATGGTGCATACTACTTTCGCGAGTATATTTTCAAAGGTTTGATACGAAATGGATACCCTACTATGGAAGTTGATCTACGGATCGCCTTTGGTGAGTCGTGGATAGATTTCGTAGAATATATACTAAGCCTCTCTAGGAGGGCCTAGGCCGTACTGGTACGGCAACCTAACGAAACCAAAGGCTGAAAAATTATCTGCACAATTGCCTGTTACAGGAGACATCAGGAAAGGTCTTCTTCACTTTGATACTTCGGTGATGTTAAGCCATGTCCAAAAATGGTTACAGTAGGAGTGAGCCGGCTATATACTTAAGGTCAAAACTAACCCGAAATAAGGATTGAATGCTCTTTTTCTGCTCTTTCGCGAGCCTTCTCAGAGCCCTCAACATTATCTCCGATTCTAGAGCTAATAGACCCTCCCGAGACCAGATTCTTTCATTACTGTAAGCAGAGGCCGTTCTTAAAGTTTTCGATCATATTTGACCAGACGCAGTTTGTAGCTTCGTCGTACCGACTCGATCATTTAGTAAACATAGTATATACTCCAACATGATAACACTCTCCGAAGATTCTTCGTATTTGCGCTTTACGATACATGCTGTAGGGGCTTGGTACCTTAAACACCCCTTGGCGCTGCATTATCATACCCGATGTATCAGGAACTTCAGGCTCGCCCTTTCAAACCTCACCAGATCTTCCGATACTCTCAAGCCATTGCTCAGTACTCAGATACTCTTACTACAGCTAGCAGTACGTAAATGTTGTTTTCTTATAGCATCCCAAGTGCTAATGCAAGCAGGTCATTGACCCTGTTCTATACAACCAGTGGTGCATGATGGTCGAAGCCTCTGGTGAGCTGCTGAGGCGTAGCATCAAGTATCCAGATACATTGGATCTGCGCGTAAAGCTTGCTTCGCACCATGTGTTGGCCAATACTATCGAGAAGAAGGAGAATGCTTTCACTAACCATCGCTTTCTAGAGGACTGGGAAGAAAAGGTTGAGGAGATCAACGAAACAGTTGCAATGTCACCCCAATTGCTGAACATGTATCAGACTGTTACGATATTGAGCTTTGGCACAGATCGTAACAACTATGAAGAGTCCCGTCAAGCAGCCATGTCCATTTTGAACAGTGTATCAACCATAAAGCAAACATGCTCAAATACAACTCTTACCAGCGACGAAAGACAAATACTCGAAGATACAGCTGAATTGTATAGACTTGGTCTACGAGTATACCTTGACTGCCGTTTCACCGGGTGGGCAACAAATTTCTTCATACGATCTCGCATCTGTCTAATCTTGGCTCAGTTTACGAAGTGACGTGGAAATACAGGACGATCTCCATAATATTCAAACTATATTCTGCAGTCAACCCACTGATGGCCATCTTTATAAATCTGTTCATTCACTATGGGCTTTGTTTCATTTAAGTATACTACTAGGGAAGATCGAACCTCTGGTTAATTCAGTCGAACAACTTTCTAACCGACCTGCTACTGTACGATTCTCTGACTTTGTTGATTGAGGCTAACTAGTATAAATAGAATATCCCCCCTGCCCTCAAGTGCATCCAAGAGGCTTGGAACAACAAATTAGGATGGGAAGAAGTCTGTAACGTCAAGCGCAAACGGATAAGCCTTACGTAATTTCGATGGGTCTGAATCAATAATTCTTAAAGATACCAATCTCTATCTATGTCTCCGTAGTCACTAGCTGCCGCTAGTCTTTCGAAATCATCCAATGTTTTTTTCGCCCTTAAGTAACTGTGACTTTTCTCTGCGTCGCCTTTCTGCTCCCAGGAGTATTTTTCATCGTAATGACCATTCATTGCACCGAAGATCATAGGCCCGAGGCCACTCCCATACTTGGCAAAGTGAAACGACCCTGCCGAAGCAATTATCAAGTTCTTTACGAAGGGATGTGGTGAGATCAACGGGTGTTGATTAGGAGTGATTGCATCCCTGCCGCTGTTACCTTTTTTATCCACAAAAGCAAAACAAAGAACTCACCAGAGGGTATATTTCGCAGCTAACTTTGCTCCTTTCAGTGCTGGTATAAGCACCCGAAAGTATTTCTTCATGTCTTGAAAGGCGAAGTATTCTAGCTGGTGTGAAACCTCTGTAGGCTGTTCATTTCGAAATGGCATTGTCCACCCAATCTTTACAACTCCATTCATGTCGGGAGGGAAGTATTCGCCGCCATCTGCATATGGTGATTCCACACCATACACAGATATTGGCGGGATATGTTTCACATCTTCAACCTGCTGGGGTGTTAATTGGAGATGGAATGTGAAGACACCAATAGACCATGGACATCTTGACACTTCAGGCAGGCTGATCCCAGATTTCTTTAAGATTTCCATCGACCATGACCCTGTTGAAAGAACCACCTGTGAATCTGGCAAACGTATAAAGTCGCCTCCAGAGAGCTGTAAACATTTCACGTGAGCATCCTGAACGACTAATTTTTCAACAGTAGCTCTTTTGAATTCCACCGAACTAGAAGTGTTCGTTTTCTCAAGTTCAGCCATGAATTTGTCCCAGATAACAATGCCATCATCATTGTTATAAACGAATACAACGCCCTCTTCGTCCAATTCTGTGTCATTAACAAAGTTTGTGAAATTATCGTTCAGATCGAGTGAGGATGACAATGTGGCCTTGGTAAGCCTTGAGCGTTTCTGAAGTCCAAGTGCTTCACGATTGGTGTCGATGGCGCAAAGTCTATTCAAAGCGGAAGGAAAATATACGCTGATTCGGCCGGTTTGGTGGTAGAACTGACTGAAAATCTTGCTCCTTTTCCACTGTTCATGGACGACCATAGCATCCTCCATCGAGGCAGGATCAGTGTAGTCATCGCGGACAAACTTGCGCGTGTCGCGACTTGCCGCAAGCTTTGAACCATTATCAATGACTGTCACAGAAGGTGAAGGTTCCTCTTCCAATATTGTTCGCGTTACTGTAGCTCCGAAAACACCGCTTCCGATGATAATAAATAGCTTTTCGGACGGATTTTGATGTGGGCGGAGAGAAGCCATTGTGTAAATAATTTCTAGAGTAACGGAACGCTTGGTCTTCAACACGAAGTTGATGGGTCTGACCGGTTGGTTGGTTGGATGGTTAATTCCTTAGGTTTTGGCCGTTTTAATCACACGGCTGTGGCTGGTCAGTGACGTGCTAATTATATAATCCAACACACCACATTTCACCCTTAAAGGGTTGTCAGCGAGCACAACAACGACGAGAACCTCAACTTTTGGAAATTCAATCGTTCTACCGTATATATATAGCCCTCCAGAAGCCTCGAGACGTCCTGTATGAGCCGCGGCGCCCTGCGAGGCTGTCTAATATGGCGAGCCCCTGGCCGAAGGAGGTCGCATATCCTACCAACCATTTATGAACACGCCACACACGACATGAAGCACCTGCAAGAATCGCATAGCTTTATTAATGGCAATAGAGCTCACCCATAGCCATAGAACGGGCCCACCTGATTATTCTGGGCACACTATCGCTACTCATAAAAGTATATAAGACCCTTGACCTCACCACCCTCAACAATAAAATCAATGCTATATATACAGAACTTAGAGCTAACGGGAAGAGTACCGCTATAGTAATTAAAAGAACTAAACAAGATATTGAAATAGCAAAGGACTTAGTTCAGAAAAACCTACAAATGGGAAAGGAAGCAAAGACGGCAGCGCAAGAAGCAGCGATCGCGGGCAAGACGGCAGTAGGACTAGTAAAGGAGATCAAGCACAAGGCACCGCAACAGGCCTCAATACTGCTAAGCTACGCGGCAGTAACAGCCAGAGGGATGCTGGCAGCGAGCATACATAGCCCACAGAATGCAAAAGCCCCATCTGCTCAAATAAAACGCGAAGTCATCATGAAAATTAGAGACCTACAGACCATTAAAAGTCTATAAGCCAAGAGCCCTCGCCACCTGAAGGCCATAGCCCAGCGTGAAAATGAATATATTATTAATACAAAAATTGTGTCTATCAACCAACTTAAAAGCGGAGACCTCAGCATAAAACCGACGACACTGTTACGGCGTACTTCCTGTCAATGTCCGTGCGGAGGATCACGGGAATGATGAATGAGGCATAAGTCAGATCGTAAGCTTGCTTAGTTCATTGTGTACTGTCTTGACTGATCGGTTGTGTGATTGTTCTCCAGTCCCCTACCCTGGCTCTCCTCTCTTACAGTATCTAACGTGTTTCGCCACCAAGTCGCGCACACCATCAAGTCGCGCAGCACACCAGCCATCAAAACTTCGAATGTATATAATGCAACCACAAAATAATATTTTAATGAAATATCCTATATTTTGTACACTCTGAGGCTTGATGATCATATCCACGACAAATATAGCATGTAATTTGCGGTGTTTCAGCTGCATTTGGCGCTTCACGTGACTCCTGAGCTTCCTCAACCGCTGCTACCACCTCGCTATTTTCAGTCCTAGGAGACTGTTGAATCAACTGAGAGGCCTGAGAAACAGTTAAGCTAGTTGCCTTGTATATTGCCAGGGAGCGTGGATGAATGACTAGTAAGTGACTGAGGGTCCCTGCTTTCTCATGATTTTCTGGAAAAGTTTGATGAGGGTAGTAGTAGCCACTGTCTTCCAACTCAGAGAAAAGGGCTTCCACAACGGATCTCCCTTGTAAGGCTCTAGCCTTGGCCTGAACTCGCTTATTGAAGATATCCTGTTTGGTAATGAGAATGTTGGGGAACTGCTGTTGCAGTTGCGCATGCGTTTGACGAACAGCACAGCCAGCCCATAAGTCCTGCATGATTCTTTCCTTGACTGGGGTTTCCCGTTTCCTGTGCGCTGCGTATGTGCCAACCGGTGCAGGCCTATGATTATATTCCCCTTCTCTTATTGTTAGGCGCCACCTTCTATCTGATTGTTCTTTTCCAATACAACTTATACGGCACCCTGTTTTTTTTTGATGAATGGTTCGGACGCTTCCGATTCTCCTCAGTGAGCTTCCATTTATTCGCCAGCTGACCATAGCACACGCAGGCAATGATGATAGACTTGCTATACGCATTCGACTTCAGAATTGAAAGAGCGTATCCAGCTTGCTTTGCATGCTCTTTATAATGCATCAATAGATCTTCTTTTGAGCCATATAAGCCTTCTGGAGGCGGCTCTAAAGATAGAGGTATCAGGGCAACTGGTTAGTCGGCTGTAGTTGACTCGTAACGGAGATCAAAGATGGCAAATACGCGTAAAAGTATAGAAGACGCGTCCACCGCGCGTAGCTAAGGTTCTATCTCAATCTGTTTACTTAAGGCGTATATTATACGAAATAAAAGGGGTATAAAGACTATATAATGCGTTTAAGGTATAGCGGCTTGGCGAGGTGGTCCAAAACAAGATCGAGGTGGTCCGAATCAATTCCCAGTGGCTGCTGAGATTTGTCCCCCCGATTCTGGGATTTGTCCCCCCTTTGAGATTTGTCCCCCCCGCTAGCTGTAATGTAATTTAAATCGCTGTAAATGACTTAGCGTATAATAATACACCGCGCTTCAGGGGCAACTTCATCAATAAATTTATATCTATAAAGATTCTTCAATTACCAGTAGCAACTATAGAAGATATTCCTGCCCCTCCGGACTCTATTTATAGCTCTTATGATAAAGCATACAACTCTCTCAAAAGTCATGGTATCCAAAACGGGTACAGCTTTGTACTTAAACAGAGTAAGCCTCACCACTCCAATATTAAAACACGATATTACTATCAATGCGACCGCTTTAGAGTCTATAAGTCAACAGCAAAGACTCTAAGTACAAGTACACGTGCAACAGGGTGTCCTTTTAAGCTTGTCATCTTTAAAGATACCCAAAACAATCAGTGGAAACTGGAAGTCCAAGTCAAGCAGCACAATCATGCCCCATCTATTAATCTAATAGCTCATAACATCTATTGCAAATATATAGAAAAGCAAAAAGAAGTCATCAAGACTATATCATATGCTGGAGTTCGGCCAATGCAGATAATGGCAGCCCTTCAACAAGATGACCCGCATACCTTTGTCTCTGCCTCAGATGTTCGCTCAGAAAGAAAGGCCATCTAACAAAAGCACCTAGATGGAAGAAGCCCAATTGAAATAGTATTAGACGACTTATCATCATTAGATTGGGTTTTCTCTTTAACTAGGGACCCTGAGAATCATATACAACGCCTCTTTTTTATCCATCAAAAGCAGATCAAACTGCTATTAGCAAATCCTGATATTCTTTTAATGGATTGCACATATCAAACTAATAAGTATAAGCTTCCACTATTACACATACTTGGCTGCACCAATCTTCAGACCTTTTTCTCTATTGGCTTCTGCTTTCTTCGTAATGAGACAGAGGAAGACTACTATTGGGCACTCTCAACCTTTCTCTCACTCATAGAAGTACTACATCCACGCGTATTTATAAGCGACCAAGAACAAGCAATAAAGCAGGCAGCTCGTAGATTGCTTCCAAATATTCCACAGCTTCTTTGTGTATGGCATATCAACAAGAATGTCCAGATAAAGGCTCAACTTATATGGAGAGACGCCGATGGTACAACACTAGAAGAAAAGAAGGCAATTGCTGAAGAACGTCAGAATTTTCTGAAGCACTGGAACCAGGTATGTCACACCTAAACAATATTATTAATAATCTAACAAACTAGGTCGTCTTCACACCTAAGCGTCCTGACTTTCAAATAAAGTGGGATAAGCTTCTTAATGATTATCAGCATCAGGAAGAACTATGCAGGTATCTAAAGGAGAATCAATATGAAACACGCGCTTAATAGGCGAAGGCTTAGACATCCTCTCATCGACACTATAATACAATTACAACTTCTCCTATTAAAGGAATGCATAAAGTACTAAAGGATTATTTACTGATTTCTACTGGCGATATACTACGTGTTATTCAGAGAATTGAGCAGTTAATCCATAATCAGTACAATTAATATAAGAAGGAGATCGCCTCATCTATGCATAACATCAAGTTTGAGCATATGCATGAGAAGATGCCGTTCCTGCCATCTAATATTCATACAATAATCACACTGCCTGCAGTTGAACGTATCAGACAACAGGAACTTATACGTCAAAAGGAAGAGAAACAGCCAAGCAGTAAAAAGCCTTGTTCAGGTCTTTTTAAGAGGATAAATGGCCTTCTATGTCGCCATAGACTGCAAATAGCAATAGGTTATGGGCCTTTACCTCTGCGCTATGTATATGACGATCACTAGCGTTATCAGCGTATACATAGACAGTCTATTCAAATACCTTCGCCGAGACCACACCAGTTTATCCTTGAGCCACTTCTAGCTAATACAAGAGGAGCGTAAAAGAAGAGCCAATCA
>NW_015622200.1:67274-78143 GCF_000836295.1 Verruconis gallopava | reverse complement strand
GAATGCGTTTCAAAACGCACACGTGTTCTTGAACTATCGTCTTACAGTCTCTTCAGTCGAACCGTTAGTTGCGTGGGAAGCAGAAAAACTGGACTTGAATTAATTTTCCATGTTACTGATTGACAAGCTTCCTTGCAGTCTCGAAATGCCTGAGGCCTTAACATGTGTTGCCTTGCGACACACAGCCACACCACGTGCACAGCTTACTCATCTGAATAATACAACCGGATTGGCCCACGCTCCGCTTGGAGGTACCGACAAGGGTGGCAAAAATGTACAAATTAGCCAAACATCGCAGTAAGAGGCCTGAATAAATTCTTCTTATATCTCTGGTGAAATCTAATGGGCCATCCAAAGCTATAGATTAAATATGGAATTAGTACAGGTTAATAATTAACGTAGTGGTAGGAAAATACTAAAATGCAATATTTCAGAGTCTAGAATGGGCCAGGCGCGATAGTGTCAACCGAAAGGTAATTTTGAATTCTATTAACCTTTGCTTATGTATAAGTAGTTCAAGTTCATATCTAAAAATATTTCAAAAAATCCAGTGTGGTGTGTGCAAGGTGCAACGCGCTCAAAGTCGAAGTACCGACTGATTTTCTCGCCACGGCGTGATTCTCGCTGCGCACGGACAGACGTTATATGCTAAGCTAAATTATGTGATTGATTTCCACTAGCACTAGCGCGGGGGACAAATCTCAAAAGGGGGACAAAATCTCAAAAGCGGGGGGACAAATCTCATCAGCCAGTGATACCGTCCCGATTACCGTGCCGTATACCGAACCATACCGTACCGATCGGTAAATACTGTTACCGTGGGGCACCCTAGAGCCAAGTCTTGTCGAGACTCTACTGTAAATACAACACTTTTCAGCTAGATTACGGACGTTTTAATCCTTTTTGAAGGACAAATACTGCCCGTCTAAATGCTTTCCTTTGAAAACCAATTTCCTTCTCACGCTTAGATATCTCTTTGTTTTGAGTTTCAACTTGTTTCGTGAGTTGCTTATATGCTGTAAGAATTACATGTGCACTTCTTAAAATGTCATCGAAGTCGCTATGACCGTTCAGTCCTGCTTCAACAATATCGTCCCTTTCTCGGAGGTATTCATTGATAGCTCGTTCTGCTTCCAAAATGCCAGTTTGATCTATATTTTCGGCCTTTACTGCCTCTTCTAATCGCTGCATGTGCGCATCACGTATTTTTCTAAAGCTCGTTACTTTCACGCGTTCCCCGTTCCTAAATGTCTTGACCTTTCGGCCTTCAAAGTCAATGTAATGGGCCTGCTGTGGAGGGGGATCTGTTTTACGGAAAGCCTTTTTCCGGGGCAAGGTCTTAATTCTACCTCCGTGGATGTCCCTGAGAAGTTGAATGCCAGAACGATTAATGTGTGGATCACTATACCGCTGTTCAAGATCTTTTACTTCCCATAACTTAGGCTCCCTGTATCACATGGTAAGTCTCTAGATGCGAAATATACAAAGCGGACACAATTGTGTCACCTGTCTAAACCTTGTAACCTTGATGCTATTTCATCAATTTCATTTTCAAGGCGTGTAGCAATGTAATAGTGTATCATTTCCTCAAGAGGGCAAATGGTATTGTAACATTGCTGCACAATCCCTCTTTTGCGCCCTTGAACGATTACGCCCAGAATCTCAACAGTGTGAGCAACTTCTCTCGCGTGGTGAGCCATCTCGATGACGGAAAGCTCTCAGATATTTGCACAGTCATTCAGCACGATCTATTATATTCCGAACCGAACGTATATATTTAGACCTTACAGTATGAACTGTTCTCTCTGTTACTATCTTTAGTCGTTCCCATGATGTAGTATTCCTAACACCACGTAGACATAATCGAATTCTGTTCACACTGGAAGCCGGCCTACATCATGTCCTCTTATGTTAAAATTCTGGAAGGGAAGATGTAAGATTTGAGTATTTCAGGAAATTCTTAATGTGGAACTAGAGTATCTAAGTGAGATCACTTCTGCAGCTTAGAAGTTCTTGAGAATCTCAGATAATTGAGATTTTTGTCCCGAGTAATCGTACTACTACCGTCTACGTTCCTATAGTAACGGAATAATGGAGCATATTCAACAATACATTAAAGCTTCATTTGAAGATGTAACTATTTACTACTGGTGGAGACATAAGGATGGCTTTTGCTCTAGTCCAGCGTTGGAACGCCCAGACTGTCTATGTGCGATGTCCATATTGCACAAGTTTCCCACGCATGACTTCAACGGTAATTACAAGGACATCATGCGAGCCGCCCACTGCAACACTAGCTCTTATGTATCCTTTCCCTCTCACAGTTTCGCATATCCGTTCTCACTCCGAGACGGCACAACAAGATATGAGATTGACAAGTCTGCGGACTTTATTATCGCACTGGACTCAGATACTGCTGTAGACACTGCAAACATTGAAGAAGTTCTAAATAAACGTGAATTCAATGACACTGGCCATATAGGGCAGAAGGGTTTGGAGGATGCCAATGAAATAATTACGATCGGTGAAAAAATAAAGAAGACCTGGAAACATATATCGCCTATTATCACTACCCTATTTAAAGCAGCACTTCGCCTCGGACACTACCCAAGGTCATGGAGAATAGCAACCATTGCAGTCCTGCGCAAGTCCGGGAAGCCAGACTCTACGAAACCTAGCGCGTACAGTGCCATCTCTCTCCTTCTATAGTCATATCGCTTTCAAAGTCTAACACGAAAATACTCATAGCTATAGCTTCCAGTACATCTTTTTATATATCAAATAGATGTCCTCAACCACCATAACGCAAGCACGTATTCCTTAGATACATTGACTTTTTACTACTTCATTACATTTTACAGCCATTTCACCTTCCTAGATACTACTTTATAACAAGCTTAATCCCGTAGGTGATATGCCTGCCTATCGATACACTGGTGCCATCCGTCGCGCCAGGCGGCCCTCTGAACCGGGATAGATGTTAACTGGTTTGGCACGACCCTGCATACCTTGGGTCGTCTGCCTAGTGCTCCGGTGCTTTGGCGGAGCTTACCTCTATATAGTGTTTCTTATATATACAGATATTAAATTCTTAATCTATAAATTTTTATCATTTTCTTAATGAATTTTGACACTAATATTACCAGAACAACTACCAGAAACGGTACACCGTTTATCTTCTGGTATGGTACAGTGTATACTGCTACCGTGGGGCACCCTAACAGGCAGATATAATGTTGATGTCTACCTGACTTGGGTGATCATAGCAAGAGTTGCTACTAGCCGTGAAGAGGTCGAGCCTGTAGCAAGCAATTTCGAGTGACTGTCTATAGGAACCAAGATGATGTATGTAGATGCATAGAAAAGAAACTATCAATTAACTATCACCACCTCAAATAGCTATTCTGACGCGATAGCAAGTATCGCTTTTGAAGACCAAACGAATACCATGTCACTTTGATTTAGTAAAGCTGTCAGTAATCATCTTACAAGTTTTCGGTATTTGGATAGCACAGTAACATTGTCACATTTGCACTCCATGGACAACCCATCATTGCTGCTTTATCGTCAGTTGGATAGAGATAATAGCCAGTGCAATTGACGGTATTGGGTGTGCATGTTCGACTCCCACAGGTGACTAGGTTTCCCGCCAGATGTGTGCCATTCTGATCGAACGGGCAGGATCCTGGTGAGCAGTTCACATTACTGCCGTCATACCAGATGAATCCGCCATATTGATAATCAACAGTATACTCGAATTGCGTGATATTTCCGGCTATATCATTTTCAGTATTTAACTTTAAGCTCACTCCCCCTTCAAGTGGGAAGTAGTACTGTTCCATATACGCATATCCTGGCTGAAGTTCTATAGGTATCTGAGGGTTTCTGTCTTGGTCCACAGCCCACAGATACACAATATTCAGGCAGTAATTGACTACCGTTGCGAAACCAATTGCATTTTGGTCTGTCACAGTTGCTGTGGGTATAGCCATGTATACTTCCGTTTGGGTTGCGCTGTAAATCGAGGTCCAAGGACCAAGTACCGTTGATGTGACAGTCGATGCATCTCTACTATCGTCCCATGAGCCTGAAATTGTACTCATCAAGTCTGGAGAAAGAATAATTGTGGTATTCGCTGTTTCTAGAATGGTCATTGTTGTGATTGGAGGTCCGATAATGGTCGACGGACTTGGCTTTGTCGAGGAGGCATTAGCTATGTAGACTGTGCTAAATGAGGCCGCTGTTATGGATTCCACAGACGTAGATGGGACGACGGCCTCAAATTGAGGATTCATTGCTACTTTTAGGGAGCTAGGGACGCTATTTGGGAGGCTAGACAATATCTTCGCAGTGGAAACACAAGCTTGAATAATGGGAATCATTTTGATTATTAGTTGGTTATTGCGTATGGTGAGCACGGGACTTTGGGATAAAGAGCACATTTCTTATTATGCAAAAGAGACGGCCATTCATGTCCCAAATGAGTTTGATTTCATCTAAATATAACTATATTCGTACGTGGATCTTAGAATCTACGTCGTCTAGGTGTTGGCAACGTGGGAAACAGGGTGAGTATCACTACCCAGAGGGTTCAAGCACTAGTCTCAGAGAATTCTACAAAAATGTTATGTGTTTAGGCAATTCTTTGTCTGTGGCATAATGTCTGTCGTTGTATAGCGAGAATCATGCTGAGGCGAGAAAATCAATCAGTACTTCGACTTTGAGCGCTTTAAACTTCGCATATAGAGTACTAGATTTTTTGAAATATTTTTAGATACTAATTTAAACTACTTATATATATAACTTTAAGTTCTTAGAATTAAAAAAAATTACCTGTTCCCTTCTAGGCTTTAAAATACGGTATTTCAGAATTTCTCAACCCTTGCTCTAATTATAGACCTATATTAATTTCTAAATCAAGTATATAGCTTTTATCGACTCGTTATATTTCACCAGACATATAAGAATTTTTTTTCACCCTCTTACTGTGATGATGATGATGATGATGACGTCCATTTATAGTCCGTTTCAGCCGGTTAGGGCTATGCCAGACTTTCTAAGGCTAGTAAGATGACATGTGTCCTCCTCGAGATACAACGTCTAATCTGCACATTTGTATATGGGCTGGGAACCAAAGCCGACAGTCTCACCCCATAGAAAGAAGGGAAAAGACATGAAAAAACCTCCTTCCAGGCTAGTATCTCTAGACATAGATACCAATCTAAAGGAGAAAAGGGAGGAGACAATTAAGCCAGTGCTCTGCACTCTCCTAACTCGTTCCTTCTCTTAATTATGTAACAGCCGCCTCTTGCCTTAGCATAACAATTTATTTCTCACCAAGTTCCTCCTCAATAACTCTCTTATAAGAACATAGCACTTGAATAGATTGTGTGTTAAGCGAGGCTCTATCAGTTGTGGGCGTGCGCTGATTGCCAGACAACTCCAGATAAGTTAGATGAGGATTTGGTACTCACTCCTTTTTGACATTGCGCTCTATTTAGCCTCAGATAAGAGCAAGCCCCAGACTGAGTTGACCAGGTGGCACCAAGAGGAGGTGACAGATGCGACTTTGCCACTCCACCCTCTTACTGTGATGGTTGGTCAATTTGTACTGCTTTGCCACCCTTGACGATCTCCGAACTGCGGGTGGATTTGATTTGATTTGATTTGATTTGATTTGATTTGATTTGATTTGATTCGATTTGATTTGATTTAAATTGTCATTAACGTCTGTCCCCGCGTCACGGAACGTACCCTGAGACGGAATACTCGCAAGGTTTATGAAGCCTTAATCATTGAGTTGTCGATATATAAATTCATAGACAGTACAACATGGTCCTTTAGCTATTTCTCTACCTCTAAGCAGCCTTGAAGTAAGGGAATTACTAAGCATAGGCGTGCTGTCAACAATATGGTTGTAGCCCAGATACCGTAGCTGGTGCGATCGTGTCACCCCTGCTTAGTTACGGTAAGAACATCTGCGAATTCCGCGCCACCCGAACATGTCTTGCCAAAAGCTCCATCCAGAACGACTAGATTCGATTTTTGCTCAAAATCAATAACAAAGCCAAAGTTCGGTAATCAAAAAAATCAGAAATACTAGGAAAGACGAAGGTTATAAGCTATAAGGACTTTGAGGAAGCACGATCAAAGCGTGCAGAGAAAGAGGCTGCGAAAAATACCAAAGGCAAGGGTAAAGGCAGCAGAAAGCCAAAAAATGTTGCGCCAGATGTAGCAACAGAGGACAATGGAGGATCTAGTTGGAAGCGTAGGAAGTCATCGTAAGAGGCAGATACCGGTACGCCCGAATAAGCTAAATTCTCGTTTCGTCTCTTTTCCAATGCTTTATACCCATGGAACTGTATCTTCCCCAGCATGTATTACCTTTAGATTCAGATATTATTTTCACCAGTATAAGGATTTTATCCTTAGCAAATTAAAATTTCTTAATACGCTTCTCATCGCGTCAAAGCAGAGGTAGACTTCAGCTACGGAAACGAACGGCGCCATCAAAAAGATCAGTAGGCACGCCAACAGACGGTCGATTATAATATAAATTATTGACTGAGATGGACGAACAGCTATATAATAGGTTCTAACTAATGAAAACGTTATATATTCACGAACTAGAGACCGGTGATGCTTTCAGCTATGAAGTGGCATGTTGCGCCGGGTGGCCCGTTGCACGGGGATGGATGTTAAGGAATCAGGCTAGATGACGGAAAATGAGTGGCACACAGGAGGGCTAGCAGTAGTATTGTAGAGTGATTGCTAGGGAAGTAAGGTTCCCCAGCCTATCTCAGGTATATATACGCAACTAATAGCCGATGGTGTTCCGGTGCCACCGCGGTATAGGCGTGTACCTACGAATTTAGAACTAACTTAGTTATCCGGCTATGGCACGCTCATGCGTACAGCCAGGTCGCGTATCCAGTGTCCCAGCACTCGGGCGATCATGCTACTTCTATGTAAGGTTTCTTACACGTACTTTGGGGACATCGCCGCCATAACCACTATCCTTATTTCTTCTACGTTCACTGGTTGGTTCTCTGCATAATCGAGGTGAAGTAGTACGTCTCAAAGGTGTCCCATACGTTCTACGATATGCTCCAAGCCTTGCTAGAAATGATGAATTTGACTTTATTATATTCATCTGCAATACTATACTCCGTTCCATACGCCTATCAACTCTCTAAGTCAAAACGCGTATTTGAATTGTATAAACGACATGTAACTTTTGATCCATTTAACTAACATCAATCTTCTAGGCCGTTGATTGTTTTTGGAGACCAAAAATCATCATAATTACAGTCGAGAGGAAGCTCCTCCCCGAAAAGTTCCATAAACATGGCGGAGTCATGGTAAATTTCATCTGCCTCGGAAGTCGTGGACTCTGGTGCTTCGGGAGGGACAAGTCTCCTACGATCTGGGCTTATTTCCCGGTGAATTTCGTCGTGCAGCTTGCTGCACACCTGCGTTAATTTCTGAAGAGTTTGGGAACTCTTTGCGTGGTCAGCTAACTCTGCTGCATAGAGGCTCTCGTAGATCGAGCATATTCTCTGCTCTTCGGCCACTTTACTTCGACACTCTTGAAGCAATTTGCCGTATTCGTGAACCTGGTTCGTAACAGTGCAGATGCTGTGACTCATTTGAGCGAGTATTGTTTGAAGCTCAGCATGAGTCATTGTTGCTGGCGACTCTGCTGCCTGACTTTGAAATGCAGCCATGGTATCTGCTCCATCATATGCAGCCATACAGAGACGTAATATCACCTCTTATAGCAGAAATTGCATTATTTTTAGACGACCTAAATATATGTGCGTATCAATGTACCTAATCTGCGAAAGGTTTTTGGAATGGCCCACGTAAAGGCTTTTGCTTTGCTTTAGATTGCCATGAGCGAACTGAAAATCGACATATCTCCCTTATCCCCACAATATCTGACTCCTTCGTGTTATGTTATATAAATAAATAATAGGAAAACAATGCTGAAGAGAATTTCTAAGCTCATGACAGTCTAGGGTGGCGCTACAGCTCTGTGCAGAGCCATGGAATTGCACGATTAGGGGCATCTTGCGCAATACGAATAAAAGAAAGGGCATTTTCTTGGTGTCAAAATGAAGCGTAACCAGAGGATACGTTCTAGCCTGCTCGCGGTCGTCGTCGGCGCAGTGATCATGACCGCCTTAATCCGAACGGGGGCGACTGAGCAATATTTACGCTCCTCGCGGTCTGGAAGTTCGTTTGGCGAGAAATTTTCATCATTAACTGCCCGATTTGTAGAAAGGATTGGATAGCTTCTTGCGAAATGTCTGCTGCCAAAACATCCAACTCAGAAGGTACTTTCCTGACCAGTAAACACAGTATGTCTCCAGTTTCTTCTCTTGAGTTCATGAGAAAAATGTTGTATCGGCTCCAATGGGTCCCACCACAGTCACTGTATCTCGATAAATAGCCTCTTTTGAGCTGTTATTGGCCTCCATCGATACAGGACCTGGTGGTGGCTGACGGCGCTCTCCTTTGAATTTAGATACTAACTACAGAGCCGCTCTGCACTGGTACGCGCAGTTGTTCTAACGCCAGCTTCGCAGCGAACAGATAAAAGTCAATCTCTCGCTCAAATAGGCGATACATTGCGCGAGGAACGACAAGAGCATTCCTGCTGCTCCTCAACTTTCCATGGCTGTGCGATACCGTTGATGTTTCCACTGGAACAAGACCATTGAAAAGTTCGTACAGGACAAGCGAGGGGGCCATCCCCACCAAAGGCATCCCGCGACAACGCTAAAGTTCATCAAGACCAAGACCGAAGGTGCAGCCCAAACTCTGCCCCCTGGATGAAATAGACGTTCCCGATGGCCTTATATTCGGCGGTGAAGCTAGAGAAGATGAATTTATCTTCCCTGGTAGATGTCTCCAGAAATTGCCCAAAAATGTGCTCGCGAATTTGTTGAGGGACGGCTATCGTATGGGGACTTTCCACCGCATCGGCAGAACATCGCAATGGAACTCCATGGTTCTCCGTTACGATCTGGGTTATTCTAGACTGCTCAATTGTGTTGTATAATAAATTTCTTGTCCGATCACCTACCAATACTTTAGATACAAACGGCTTAAACAAATCTTAAACACCAGAAATTCTATACCTGGGTATTGATCGTAGACTTTGGGTTATGTTAAACACTCTACAGGCTACCCCCTAGAGAATTTTGTTACCTCATCGTGGTCGCGCTTGGTTTGTTTAACGTCTTATTCTGAGCCGAAGTAAGGATTTCCTCCTAATACCGTCAAAGCTCGCCGCAAACATACTCGCGATGCTTATCTCATTCTTAAAATCCGCTAAAGGATGCTAGAGAGTCACCATCAGCCTTGTGGCTGTTGTAGGAGCGATTTCCAGCCAATGCCTCCATCCTCATTGGTATCTGCAAGTCCTGTGATTGGGCAATCTAGAATAACCTAGATCGTAACAATCAAGGATAAGCGCCAAAGAGAGAGGGCCGTCCTCACTGACATACAACATTGCATTGCAGCATATCTTTACAACCCTATAGTCTATTAGCTATTAAATAGTAGGTCTTTTTGAGAGGATAAATGGCCTTCTGTGTCGCCATGGACTGCAAATAGCAATAAGTTATAGGCCTTTACCTCTGCACTATACATGTGACGATCACTAGCATTATCAGCATACACATGGAGAGTCTATTCAAATACCTTCACCGAGACCACACCAGTTTATCCTTGAGCCACTTCTAGCTAATACAAGAGGAGCACAGAAGAAGAGCCAATCATCAACTTGCCAAGATCTGTCAGCATTTAAGCGCTCTATACCATGATCTAACCCTATAAACCAGAAAGAAGGACAGACACCAGCCGAAGCCTTATCAACTAGTATATAGGTTACTATATCTATGGCTCCGCACATACGATCTACAAAAAATCCTATAATAACATCTATGTCTATATCAATCCCAGTAACAGCTGGGCCAGTGTCAACTCCGCTCTCCTCGCCAACTGCTTCTATTCATTCTTTACCAATTTCTGTCACAGTATCTGTTACTGAAGCCCCATCATCACCACCGCCACAACCGCCACAGCTACCACAACCACCACAACAACAATCTTTATGGCAGCCTCTATCTTTAGAGGAGTTCTTAGCAGATATTAAACGCCGTCGACATCAACCAGTTCTAAATAGCCTACACAATATGTCCGCAGTCTTTAGTCATTTACAGAAGACCAGACAGGAAGACGATCCACCTAAGTTAGTTGAGGCACGGCATATAGCACTAAGTACCTATGGAATCTATGCTGATTGCACCTCAACTATGGCGTGGAACTTTCATTTTGGAGACAAAGATGCCTTCTACACTGAAAGATTTGCACAAGTTCAGGCTCAAAGATCACCGCCTATAGTACACCAGTATTGCGGTCTAAGCGTGCTGCAGCACATAAAGCATCAGACGCGTGGTCATCGCTTAGCCCAAATAAAAGACAACGCCGTAGATAGATGTATATAGACACCTTTAATGATAACGTCCATTTATATTCCGTTTCAGCGGGTTAGGGCTATGCCAGACTTTCTAAGGCTAGTAAGATGACATGTGTCCTCTGTCACGGAACCACTAGAAGCGATTTACTCAAGTTATCACGTGAAGTGAACTAATGAGATTATCAACTATCTATTCGGCAGTGCTGTACTAAGTATTGTACAAAAGTCAAGACGTTGCATGAAGAAGAGAAGGTCTGAAAGAAGTCCTTGTTTATAATATAAAGGGGGCCTTATCATACCTTTCCTAATTGGGATTTGGGCGCGCGCGCGGCGAAATCAAATTAGGAAGTCAGTCTAGTTCAGGGGCCCGGTTGGCTGAT
>NW_015622200.1:30470-62131 GCF_000836295.1 Verruconis gallopava | reverse complement strand
AGCTTGCTGTCCATGGTGACGCCTAGATATTTGCATGTCCTTGTGGGAGTGACGATGCCCAATGCCGTCTTCAGGGGCTGCTTCATATCGGTTTTCCTGGCCCTCGAGAAATGAACCAGTTGGAACTTCTCCGGAGCGAACTTCGATGCATGGGTTGCGGACCAGCGTTGCGCCCTCTGCATTGCCCGTTCCAGCTTCAGAGTGGTCCCTGCCGTGGTGGGCCCGCAGGCGAGCATTGCTGCATCGTCGATGTATCCTGTGGTGGTCACTTCTGTGTTGCAGTCGTCTATTAGGTCTGAATTATATAGGATATACAGGATAGGTGAGAGTGGTGATCCCTGAGGTATTCCAGTTTGTATCGCGTACTCCTCTGACTCGAAATTGTCTATCATGATCCGCGTGCGCCTGTCTGCAAGGAGGCTGGCAATCCAGGCGACGATCCGTTCGTCAACTCGTCTTTTCCTAAGCACATGCCCGGTTGGCTGATGTTGGTGTTGCTTTGATCAGACAGGCAACAGGATGGTGCCAATCACGTGTCATGGGGTAGCCCCGTGACATCCTCGAGATACAAGCGTCTTACCTGTTCATTTGTATATGGGCTGGGAACGAAGGCCGACAGTCCCACCCCATAGAAAGAAGGGAAAAGACATGAAAAAACCTCCTTCCAGGCTAGTATCTCTAGATATAGATACCAATCTAAAGGAGAAAAGGGAGGAGACAATTAAGCCAGTGCTCTGCACTCTCCTAACTCGTTCCTTCCCTTAATTATATAACAGCCGCCTCTTGCCTTAGCATAACCATTTATTTCTCGCCAAGTCCCTCCTCAATAACTCTCCTATAAAAGTATAGTGCTTGAGTAGATTGTGTGTCATGCGACGCACTATCAGTTGTGGGCGTGCGCTGATTACCAGACAACTCCAGATAGATAAGGATTTGGTACTCACTCCTTTTTAACATTGCGCTCTGTTTAGCCTCAGATAAGAGCAAGCCCCAGACTGAGTTGACCAGGTGGCACCACGAGGAGGTGACAGATGCGACTTTGCCACCCTATAGACACCTTTATTAACTATATAAGTTTGTTATCTCTTGAATAATTGACAAAATAGGTGGCACTGCACTAAGCCGTTTACAGCGATGTAAATTACATTACAGCTAATTAGCGGGGGGGGACGAATCTCAAACTGGGGACAAATCCCAGAATCGGGGGGACAAATCTCAGCAGCCTTTGGGAATTGATTCTGTTGATGGGAATTGATCCGGACCAAGGGACCACAACAGCGAGAACGTGAACTCTTGGAATCTAGTACTTCTAATTGAGCATACACACTCCTCTACCTAGCAGTTAGACGAATTGACAGGCCTGACGCGTCGCCCAACGCGCCCATAAGGGGATCGACGGCAATGAGCGTGCGGACCTGGCCGCCAAGGAGGCCACAGGATGGAGGATGGGAGACAGCAGAGGACAAAGTGCGGAACCACCAGCACGGCTACATCCACTAAGGACAACTCTCAAAACATGGAGTTGCAAGACTACTCACCAATGCTAGCAGGCGAGCTAGGCAGTGGAAAGCAAGGGCAAGGCCGTTCGCAGGCACACGCCAATCCTGACTAAGAAGGTCCTTCAACTCCATGCTGACCTGAGCAAGGCAGAGAGCACTCTGCTAGTGCAGATGAGGACTAAGAAGATTGGCCTTAAGGACTTCCTCTTCAATCACCACATTCTAGGATTCCACAACGCAAGATATCACTGTCGTGAACAGCAACAAACGGCAGCTCACATCCTGCTGAGCTGCCGCCATTACAAGGACCTCCAGAAACAGGAACTAGGCCGCCTCCCAGGATGGAATAACCTTAGAGCCATTCTGAGTATGCGCAAGCGAGCTATCAAGGCTATCAGATTTATGGAACAAATGCAGGTCTTAGTGGGTGATGAGACCAATAACATATAGACAATGTCATGCATTGGGGGGAGACTGTAGGTATGCAGACCGTGATATAGGAGGCACTGCCTCCAGAAGCCTAAATACTATAGTAACATTAATAGTATAATGATTATTGACAGAGCCAACCAGAACTATAGACAATTGTTGATAGGTAAAGGAGTAGATAGAAGGGACAGCTGGTTTTGTTTAAGCGAAGCGAAGTGGGACTGTCAATGTCCGTGCGGAGGATCACGGGAATGATGAATGATGCATAAGTCGGACCGTAAGGTTGTCTAGTTCATTCTATGTTGTCTAGACTAATGGATTGTATGATTGTTCTGTGGTCCCCTACCCCTGGCTCTCCTCCCTTATGTAGCCAGCGTTTCCTCACGTCACGTGATATTGGCATGTGCATAGACTGACAGGGACGTGCTGGATTATGTAATATAGTCTGTCGCGTGTTGGCTGTCTGGCGAAGTCCACCTGACCGGGCATAGCTGCTAAGAGCGGCCACATCCGAGTAGGAATTCAAGTCAAGTCAATGTTGATAGCAAGATATAATACGAAATCTAAAAATCAAACAAGACCCAAGACTTAACTTACCCTCTATCTGTGTATGAAGTAATTATAGCCTATCAAAAGGTTTCTAGCAACTGGGGCCAATTTATGCTGTGAATGAGGCTCTTTACTAAGCAGGCAATGAGGAGACGGCGTGATTTTAATTTTAAGGTGCAAGGAGTCTTGTAAAGAGGGGAGTAGCTATTATATATCTTCAATATTAAAAATTATCAATACAAAATTATTTGCAAAGGGAAAAAGTTTGTAAAGACGAAGTATCTCTAGCTTGTCCCATTTCAAGGTGGGTCCCACAATCCAGGTACTGACGTTATTTACTCAACCACGTGTTTATCCCTTAAATCTGTTCCGACTTGACTACGCCGTTCAGCCTAGCTTCTAATCTCTTCCCTCCATAACTCCATCCACGGACCGTCGTTGTGGTTGCCTCTGCGCATACCGAGTTCAATATCGTAGCCATGGTGCTTGGGGACTCCCATCGCGCAACATCCAGCACAAGGCCTTTTAAATTTGGTAGTCCTACCAGCATGGCAACAATAGCCTCAATATCTTTCGCATCTAAGGTCCAGGACCAAACAAGGCGTATGTGTGTATCGAATGCTTTCATTTGCTCGTTTAAGAACTTCACGTCTAAGTCCCGAAGTACCAAGATCGTAAAATGTTCTAATCGCACCTCTACCTTTCTATCACCGCACCCGCTGCTTACGGCGGACAGAATACATTCTGTGATTAGATACACTGACACCGATGCATGCATTGCATCTATGGTCACGGTGCGAAGATATGGGCATTTCGAATAGACTACTCTAAGTAAGTTTTCAAGCGCGTTTAGCTGTTTGACCAATATTCTTGCTCGATCTTTTCTATCGCCATGGAATAGCCAGAAACGAAGAACTTTCACATTTCTACAATGGTTACCGTTAAAGAAGGTTTGAGCCTTTGATAAGCTTCGGGTACTATAAAAGCAAAAAGTGTAGATTTCTGGGTCCATCGTGTGACACAGGCTGAGAATGTTTGCTGCAGCCTATTGTCACTTTCTCATTCGAAATGAGGCGTCTTTGAGAACATATATGACATTTTATCTAATATTATCCTGCCAGTTTGCTACTAATGCTATGAATAGAATCTCCCATATGTGAGAAAGTGATCTTATTCCTCGTATGTAATCCTCGTCGTTGCTTGTAACTTGATCCTACCTATTCTATAGCTGGAAGCTGCTAACAATATCATGGACCAACGCTGATAGCATTTATGTAAAGATGTCTCGGTCATGCTCAAAGATGTAAAGGTAAACCTTGCAGAGCATGTCCTGCACGGACTTTGGGGTCATGTGTTAGCTTAGAACCCATAATAATATATGTCAAGCTCAGCATGCGCCTAGTCTAACCAATTCACTTACTAACTTAGCTTTCATGAACAAAGTTATCTGTATACATGATTTATTTTATAAATTGACTTTTCTCCAGTATATTAAGTTGCCAGTACCTATTTTTACCATATTCTATCCTATCTGGCCTCATTATGTCAGTGATGAACCAAAAGATCTAAGCCATAATCTCTATCTTCAACTCACTATTGCCATTTTCTCTTACAAAGGTATGTATGTCCACGTAGCTTGAATAAAAATACCTCTGCACGATTAGTATTATAGCAAACTCTATTAAATCATCTGCATAATTGAGACTGTGATACTAAATATAATGTCTATATTGGGAATTTCAACCATTGTGTAAGATTTTAGGATAGCTTCTCAACACGCCTTAAGTTTTGATATGTACTCATTGACTTCAATATGACGTATAGAAGACTAGGCTTAACCTCTCAAGCGTTAGATACTAATTCTATTAAGCAATTTTGTCTCATCTTTTGCATCTCTAAAATTCAAGTCTTTACAAGGGATACCGCCTCTAGTATAACTTAGAGATATTATTTTAGAAAAACATCATGCTGTTTATCTTCAGTGTGATAGCCCTAGCCGCCGTCCGGTGTGTGATTGCGTGGGGAAACGTAATCATCAAAAACGAATGTGGCTTTCCCGTATACATGTGGGTTGTCGATGCAAATCGCAACTTACCAACTACAATCCAGGCTAAAAGTGACTGGAGTGAGGCATACCATATTCCATCGACAGGCGGGGTCTCGTTGAAAATTTCAACAACGGATTCGGATATTATGATTACTCAGTTAGAGTACACCTTAAATCTTACCCAGTCAACTATTTGGTATGATGGATCAAACGTCAACTGTGCTGGCGCAGAATGTCCATTTTACGCATATGGCTTGGATTTGCGCACGTCTGATTTCTCATGCCCAACTCGCGAATGCCCTATAGACCGAGACTGTACTGGTTTTTATATTTTCGACAACGACGACGTCAATTCGCTCTCTTGCGACCAAAATGCAGATATCACTCTTACACTCTGCAGTATAGTTCAGGATGCGATCGGCTCTTCTAATATTTCAGCTCCATCTGTGCCTATTCTTAGCTCATTGACCAGCACAAAACTCGCTGTGCAAACTGATAGTCCAATCACGTCAACACTTCTGCTTGCATCAACGATTAATCCAGCTCCAACTAACAGCTGGTTAGCGTCAACCCTAACCACCGCCTATGCAAAGCATAGGACAGGACAGGAGCTATATTCAATTGTACCCACAACACTCTCGAACATTCAACCATTGAGGACAAATTAACAGTAAATTCAAGGTATTTTTTATAAGCCTGGCTCTGTGTAGTCCTCTACTGCGCAGCTCTGACAAATAGTGGTTAGAAGAGGATTTGATACAAATTTTTAATCGTCTACAAAGAGAATGTGAAAATCGCAATTTTTCTTGCCCAATTTTAGAGCTATGATTTTTTCAACACAGTTGAAAAAATCATAATAGGGTCTCCTGGCAGATCGAGTGGAAATGGCGGCGCATAACAGTGGTGTTTTGGAATGCGAAGGTGAAACTTCAAGATAAATTGAAAAGCTCCCTAGTAGAGATCTAGCACCTGTCCTTCAATTGATACCGCTTTTTAGAATATTAAACCGTTAATTCAAATTTTAAGTTACTACTATAGCATTGATTTCAGCTTCCTCGAAGTAGTTGTCTATACGAGCCAATTACTTTGAACAGCGTGCCCCTCGGTAGCAGTATATACCGTACTGTACCATACTGCAGGGTTAACGGTATTCTGTTTCTGGTAGTTATTGTCACGGAACTACTCGAAGTGATCCACTCAAAGTAACACGTGAAGTGAGATAATGAGGCTGTTAACTATCTATTCAGTTGTGATGTAATTACTAACTATTGTACAATAACCAAGACGTAGCATGAAGAAGAAAAGGATCAAAGATACATCTACTCTCGAACATAGAAGGTTTTATTCCGCTTTTCCTACGGTATTCCGGATCTCAACAGGCGCACGGTAAGATTCCCTCAAAGGTCCATGATTATCCTTCAGGAATCTGGTTGGCCAATATTAGGGTATGTCGGCTAAGGTCAAACATGTTGGCTAATATCGGGTTTGCAGGTAACAGAATGGTACCAGCCATATGTCATGGGGTGACCCTGTGACAATAAGCTGCAGTAATGCTAATCAGTTGAAATTCTGTCTTAACAAAGTTATAAATATCTGCTTTGGGAATGATATACTTAACCGATGTATTGTGTACCAACTACAATTAGCTATTTATTAGCCCAAAGTCCTCTGAATAAGTCTAATTCCGGTACATAATTTACAATAAGCAGTGCAAATTGAGGATTATATTGCGCTGAACGTGGCTCACTTACTTGTAACTAAACGCACTAACTTAGATTTGAACTCGGAGAGTTTTGATGAGAGGAGAAGTGACTAACAATGCAGAACAAGAAGATGTCGAAGATAGTGATGGCAGCCACGATATATTTGGCTGTTCATCTGATGACTCATAGGTTGGAACGCTTCGTCTACGCAGAGTATAGAAGGCGAGAGCTGGCTGAATGACGAAGCTGTATTCAATGTGTTGCCACTGCGTTCGAGAAAATCACTGGATTCATGGGACTGTAGTTATACATGAAGGAATTATCAAAGTATTCAAATCCTTGGAAGAGCTAGACTGCCGAACTAAAGCCGCGGATCGGTTTATTCATTTCCTGCAAATGATTTATGATAGACGGTCGTGGCAACTGTCTTGTGTAGTAAGCAGACGAGGACGAAGAACCGCAATCAATTAATGAAGGTGGTGGAGATCACTAATACAGGCCATATTACCTGAACAGCGTCAGTAAATGTGATGGATGATTGATTCAAAGTTAACTATTGTCAGATCATACTCAGCCCATTGACTTTGATATTGTGGCCATCGTTCCGCCGATATCTAGGCAACTGTGGAAGACATTGCTTTCTCCAGACAATGTAGACGAATGGCTTGAATATACTAATTTAGAGGTTTCCCCTCTTCTTCGTGCCCGTTCCGCATTTTTAAATGAATATTATGCCATAGTACGTTAGAAAAGTCCTATCGAAGTGATGGAGGTAAATCTTGGAGTACGACGCAGAGCGCTGAATGTTTTCAAGTAGTTCAGAAACTCTCAAGATCAAGAAGAAAGGTGATGATGAAATCTCCAGGGTCGTGCAGATCAATGAGCCTAGAGACGAATACGACCAAGTCGAGACAACAGTCGATTCCCAGCGGTTAGTGTTAAAGAGCATTGAACATATAATGGCAAATGCACGGAACCGACTGAACGATCAAATTAGCATATTACAAGGGCAACAACTGGAATCGGCTTCGAGGAAACCAGAAGCTCAGAATAGATTTCAAACAAAATCTTGATGGGGAGATAAGCAAGGCCCAATCTTAAAAGGTGTTGAAATTAGGTGGAACAGTAATGCACATCTTCATGGGACGCGACAATGATGCCAACAGAGATTCGATCGTAGGTCGCTTCGAACACAGCACAGCATGCAAGAAAACATCTCAAGTAATGGCAAGTTGAACGATAATATCTATGTTGTACTATTTCACACAGCAATAAAATCCTATTAAGTCTATTCCTACCACTTTCGTCAAGCCCATGTCAATGCACAGCTGTCAGGCAAATCCGACCAAGAAACGTGATAGGATTGCAGTAGACTTACAAGCGTTGTCACTTAAGATCGTCTACTTATAGGCTCCTAAATTTTGGTAAATACAATATAGTTAGCTCCCGACATGACGATGGATAGTGGACACGTTAGTTCTATCGTTGTACGGAGAGAATCGTTATGGTGTGAATAGTCTTGGCATTTGCTATCTTACGACATGTAAGCCAGTTTTCTAAGGTTGATTGGCTTTGCTGATTGCTCTGTATAGTATATAAATGACACTTGAGCTGTTGTAGATACCTTATATCATAGCGATGAGGCGATGCTTCACACTCCTGATATTTCTGTAGAAGGTGTACAGCCTCTAATGCCTGCGATATAGTAGGTTGACTTGTGCTGGTGGTTCAACATCCTCTAGGATTGCATTCTTATTAGGTATCTTGATATCAATATGCTGAGCGATGAGCTCCATTAATAGACACCTTGTTATCCTCCTCGTCGTGCTCATCCTCAACGTCGGAAGGGATGAGCTTCCTAGAGCTGAGGTACAGTAGGATACTTAGAGCTTAAATGGGAGAGAGGTAGCCAAAAAAGATGAGTAAAGTTTATAGCCGATGATAGTATTGCTTTTGAAAGGTAGGGATAGTATTCACGTAACAAACTAGTTTAACTAGACAATTGGACTACGTTTGAGGGAATGAACGAAAATCTCGACACTTTTATAGACATAGGAAACTGGCGCTCATCCTGCTCATCCCATGAGCGCTCCTCGTATTTCACCAAGTCGCGCACACAACCAAGTCGCGCACACAACCAAGTCGCGCAGCACACCAGCTATCAAAACTCTGAATGTATATAATGCAACCACTTAATAATATTTTAATGAACTATCCTATATTTTGTACACTCTGAAGCTAGATGATCATATCCACGACAAATATAGCATGTAATTTGCGGTGTTTCGGCTGTATTTGGGGCTTCACGTGATTCCTGAGCTTTCCTCAACCACGGCTGCCACCTCGCTATTTTCAGTACTAGAAGACTGTTGAATTAACTGAGAGGCCCGAGCAATAGTTGAACTGGTTTCCTTGCTTATATATTGTCTCTTTTATAGCTTCTTTTTTCTCTGCCGCTAATTAGCAGCTCTCAATCTCTTATTCTCAGCAGCCAGTAGGGCTGCGCCTTCCATAGATAGCTTACAGCCTTTCACCAGCTGTTGTAATTGCCCGATTAGTTGGTATAGGTGGACTACGTGATACTTTCCTAAATAGATCTTACATCGCCCCTACATGCTGATATAGCTGAGTAAGATTATAAGGAGTTTTGGGTGTAAATTGCTGATCATCTGTTGGTGGAGGTAGAGGTGGTGTAAGTGGCCTTGAAATTGTCAATAGAACTTATTCTAGGTTGAATGGGACAATTCCAGTAGCAGCATATCCACTATAGATATTACTAAGTGAATATTCCTCTGATCGAGCTGTTTTCAAGCATGCAAGAAGCTTGGCTTTGTCAATGTGAGAGATGCCTAGCCTCATCAGGTTTGCTACCTGATTACCATACGCCCTCTATAAGAAACTGCAAAGCAGCCCACGTCAAGAGGCTGTAATAAGTGTGATGAAGGTGGAGGCATACATAATATAATGATGTAGTGTTCTTTACAGTAGTAATCAAATTCAGGTATTATATAAGACTCATGCCCATTAAGGATAAGCAAGCGGTATGCACCAACAGTCTGTGGTTGTGTATATGGTTTAAATATATCAGTAAGCTATCGAAGACTAAGCTTATTTAATATCCAACCCTTTAGGCTAAGACTAATCATCTAATTGGGTGGTAATTCACTGTACTTATACCAATTCTGGATATGAACCTTGCCTTTCAGAATCACCATTGGTGGTAAATGATAGCCACTGGCTTTGACTGCCTCAGTCACTATAGCCCATTCTCGATCACCTTATTATATAAGACTAGGCTTTATATGCAAATTAGATGTAGTTATCACTCATGATGTAAGGGGTGGATGTAAGCGTGATATCAAGATGGGAAGCAATAGGTTTGGATTCGTGTCAAGACTGACGACTGAGGAAGTAAACTAAAAGGAATGCTGTGCGTAGCTTAAATACTACAGTCCCATAGAGCATGTGACTCGTGGCCTAAGCGCAGCTGTCCCGTGCGCTGATCCACTCTCTGTTCCTCACACATGATGTACTTGTAATGCCTATTGCAAATCCTGTCTTATTAAAGTTATAAATATCATTATTGATAATACCATATTTCATGATTGTATTGTGGACAAGTATAAGCTATTGTTGGATAAGCTCAGGATCTTCGTATAGAGCGCGCTGTTAGTTATATTTCTGATTATATTGTGATTTGAGCTCTAATTAGTTGGTGGTTAATAAATCCTGAAGGCCATTTTTACCCAACATATGTATCAGGTCTATTTTGCTTCTATAGTAATAGATTGGCTACTGATCGCAGATTTGATGGTGATAATAAGTAGCCTCAATCCGCCATACTAATCAACAATACTCTTAGAGTCTCCTCTTCTGTTATTGTGAGTTTGTGGCTGGTTGGTTGATAATCGACGTGTGCAATGCGACTGTGAACGCGATCGCGCAATGTGCTTTCAGGAATGCCACCATCGAGCGGTCACCACCATCGAGCGGTCATTTTTTCATAACCTCATCGAACACATCATCTTAATTATTTAATGGCTTCACCACAGTTGCAATTACAGCTTGAAAAAGAATGCAGAATTATTCTTGCAGTCCATGCAATCAAATCTAAGCAAATTCGAAAAATATCTGACGCTGCACGCCTCTACAATATTCCTCAAACAACTCTCAGTGCTCGCGTCCAAGGACGCGTTGATTTACGCGCAAATCGCCATAAACTCACTATCTTAGAAGAGGAGGCTCTAGAAAACTGGCTGCTATGCATGGATAGCCATAGCTATCTATTAACAGTTGCTGGAATGCATGCTGCAGCATTATTGCTGCTCCAACAGCGTAATGGACCAGATACATACATCTAAGTCAACTAGGCAAGTCGCTATATTACTTATCATCCAACACTTGAATCATAATATGCACGCAATTACAATTACCAATAAGCAAAATGCGAAGATCCTCAGCTAATCAGAGATTGGTTTCAGCTTATACACAATACAATTGACAAATATAGTATCCTTAATAATAATATCTATAACTTTGATGAAACCGGCTTTGCAATAGGCATTGCAAGCACCTCACGCGTGGTTACTACTCGAGAGAGACGAGGTAAACCTATGCAAATCCAGCCTGGTAATCGAGAGTGGGTGACAGCAATTGAGGCAGTTAATGCAAACGGATGGTGCTTGCCTCCGATAGTCATCCTCAAAGGCAAGACGCACATAAATGCATAATATAATGGTATTATACTACCTCCTTATAGCCTTGCAGCTGTAACTGAGAGTAGATGAACTGACAATGAGCTGGGATTAAGGTGGTTGTGCGAGGTTTTTAAGCCATGCATAGCAGCAAAGACTGTCGGTGTCTTCCGGCTGCTCATCCTTGATGGCCACAGTAGCCACGCCACGCCTGAATTCAACCAGTACTGCAAAGATCGATCAATAATATCACTCTATAGGCCTCCTTACTCATCACATCTACTACAGCTGTTTTGCATCACTCAAGAAAGCATATGGAGATCACATGATAAAGCTCATCAGACTTAGTGTCAACCATATTGATAAAAACAACTTCTTACAAGGCTATAGCCAAATCAGAACAGATGCTTTGTCATCTAGTAACATCCAGAGCGGCTTCAGAACGAATGGGCTAGTGCCATTCAACCCATATGAGGTGCTATCAACGATCTATAGGCCTCGGACACCTCCTGAGCAACTGCCTGTAGCATCCAAACAGTAGCAGCCTGAAACGCCTCATAATATAGCTAAATTGGAGCAGCAGTTTACTATAATCAAGAGCTATATAGCAAGGCGTTTGAAAAGCCCACTATCTCCAACAAATCTAGCTCTAAATCAATTGGTAAAAGGCTGTCAGATTGCTATGCATAATGCAGTACTACTAGCTGCAGAAAATGGGAAGTTGCGCAAGGAGAATGAACGTCAGAAACGTAAGAGGCAACTCAAAAGGCGTGTGATAAGCAAATCTACTATAATTCAAGTACCTAATAGCTCTATTGCTATGCAGCCACCTCAAATACCTCAGGATGCTCTAAATCTAGGTGGTGGTGAGGGCTCGATCTCAACAGTAAATGCGGCAATTGTTGAGGCAGCGCAGCAGATCACATGTTGTATTTGTCGTGGATATGATCATTTAGGTTCTGAATGTATGAAATATAGATAATTATTATAATAATAAAATATTTGGTGTTGCAAACGTGGAGCAAAAACTGCAGGTGCTGTAAAAATGACCGCTCGATGGTGGTGACCGCTTGATGGTGGATTACGTTACTGTATCCTACCGTAACTAGGATGGGTCAGGGTAAATGAAAAATCAAATCAAATCAAATCAAATCTTTCCTCTACCAAATAATTAATATAGTTTAGCAACAATGCAGTGCCAGCAAGCTTTCACACTTGCCTAGCTGCTCCCTATTCTGGTCTTTAGGTGGCTCATTTTTCATCTGATTATCAAACGTCGCTACTAAAGATTCAGTATGACATTACTGTCATTTTCAATAACGTAATTCACCACCAAGTCACGCACAGCACACAGTCGGGCAGCATACCAGCTATCAAAACTTTGAACGTATATAATGCAACCATCAAATAATGTTTTTGTAAACTATCCTATATTTTATATACTCTGAAGCTAGACGATCATATCCACGACTACTGTAGCGTGTAATTTGTGGTGTTTCCGCTGTATTTGGTGCTTCACCTGATCCTGAGCTTCCCCAACTACTGCTGCTGCCACACCTCTTTTGGTATTGTAGGACTGTTGAGTCAATTGAGAGGCCAGAGCAACAGCTAAGCTGGTCTCCTTGCTTATCTGTTGTCTATTCAACAGCTTCTTCTTTTTCTGTCGCTCATTGGTAGCTCTCAATCTCTCATTCTTGGCAGCTGGAAGGACTGCGCCTTACATAGATAGCTCACAGCCTTTCACCAGTTTTTGTATTGCCTGAATGGTTGGTGTAGGTGGGCTGCACGATAATTTCTTAAGTAGGTCTTGCATTGCCCTATATGCTGATATAGCTAAGTAAGATTATGAGTTTTGGTTGTAAATTGCTAATCATCTGCAGGTGAAGGGAGAGGTAGTGTAAGTAGCCTTGAGATTGATGATAGAACTTGTTCTGGATTAAATGGGACAATTCCAGTAGCAGCAAATCCACTATAGATATTGCTTACTGAAAATGCCTCTGATCGAGCTGTTTTTCAAGCATGCAAGAAACTCAGCTTTGTCGATATGATTGACGCCAAGCCTCATCGGAACCTGATTAGGCTGTAGTAGGTCATGCCCACCAAGGATAAGCAAGCGGTATGCACCAATAGTCCACGGTCATGTATATGCGAGCTTTTATTTAGATCAAACACTCAGCAACTGAATAAACTTCTATCCAAAGTTCTGTTCTGCTGAAAATAGAGTTATCATTGAGCCAGGTCCGACGACTGTTGATAGATAGTTGCAAAGATAACCATCGGCCAGCGAGAATTTGGAGAAAGCAACAACTAAATTTAGACTTCCAAAAATTAAATTAAAATATTCAAGCAGAACGATTAAAACAGCACAATGAAATATATGTTGCATCTTGGGATGATGACAGTAGTAATTGCCCTTTACATCGTAGAAAGAAGTCAGAATGAGTTTTTTCAATGCCAGGAGCTTTATCCCTCCACCTCCAGTTTCCATTGACACTGAGATTGCGAAAACACAGTTCCTATATAATGAGATTGCAGACAATCTCGAGATCTCTCGAGTAACCATACACGCATGCTGTACTACACTCGAAAGTTGGAGGCAGCGCATCCAGTATTTCAAAGACAAGTATATGGAAGCACGAATCAACCACGCAAGAACACGGAACGCTTCCGATGATATGCGTCGAAAATATCAGAAATTGATTGCCCAAATGGCTTTCATCAACAGCATTACTCCTGCAGGGGTAGACCAGTTTAACCGAGATATTCACCCTGGCCTCCAGGTAACGCCGTCCTCAAGCAGATTTTGCGCACATGGGGATCAGGAACAGATTAAATGGTCACCTTCAATGCTCGAGTCTGTTTCTGAGAGAGTATCTAATGGTAGTTCAACGCTGGTGCAAAATGTTCCAAAACCTCTGGAGGATCAACAAGCAAGCGGAGCTCGTAGCCGTAAACGTAAGAGAAGTGAAAGCGACCAGTAAATCAAGCGATTTGGAGCTATTCAATGGTAGCGTAACCTGTTAATATTAGGTTATCTAGTTTTATCTCAAATTAGAATAAAGGGTTTGAATTGCCAACTCTCGATATTATCATGACCATGTGCAAGGAAGACCTGAACAAGACCTATACTATATTTGGGGAAATCAAAATATTTGAGTAGACCGGAAAGCTTTCCATGTTTATTCGAAAGACAGTGACGTTAATGTGATTCAACACATTTTCAATATACAGATGTATCGAGCCTCATGAACTTCAAGTGTGAAGCTGGCACGTATTTACGTGCGCTTTCAGGAACTAGGAAAACCTGGCAAGGCGTTCGCCTTTATCCAGCCGGACATGCATGCTTAAATTTGGTATAATCCCTCCTGTAATTGGACTACTGGATTAAGGGCACATAACGGCTCTGGTGTGAAATAGCAAATTTTATGTAGTTATCCTATTCAAAAAAAGGGTACTAACTAGGTAGCTATATATGGAACAAGACGTTGCATAAAGGAGAGAACATACAAGGCAGCCTGACTGGAGATGAGTGCCGTCATTCTTTCCCAGGCTTTCCCTTATCCGTTCAGGGCTCTGCTGGCCGTCGTTAAATATTTCGTTATGATCAGATAGCATTACTTAACTTAGATTCTGGTGAGGCAAAAGGATGGCGACTATTCATATGTTATTGAGGGACTCCGTGACAGTAATAAGGGAAAGTATAATTATTAATGGATGATGAGATTATATAAATTTCAGGGTGTGTCCACTGTCGCAGTGCAATGTGTTATATGACATTTTCTCTTACTCCAATCTCTGCTTAGCAGAAGCTGATACTATTTTAATCTGGCTAAGACTTGGAAAAATATAATAGAACTAATTCTTTCCAAAATTATTCAGAAATATCTCTTCATATCAATATGCAAGACCAACCCGACGAAATCACCTTATGGCTTATTAAAGCACAGCGCAGGCTGTATCGAGAAGCTCTTCGCGGCGATAGATGCGACCTGAGAGTTCTTGTTGGACATGCGAATTTCCTTGATCACATACGAACATATCCTGTTATTCCAAGAAATATAACAAGCGACCGAGCCCTGAGATGGGCAGTAAAGCAAGAAGTCTTGAAAATGGCCGACTTGCACGAAAGAGAGATTGAGAAAGGCAGACAACCTTCTCACTTGTGTTATGTCGAAATAGTCTCCGAGGACGAATGCTAGGGGACATGGAGACATGTCGTTGGCGAAGGAAGCTATTTGCCAAATTTGATCTTTCAAGCTGTCAAACACTTTGGTTTAAGGGAGGATTTTGATGAGCCAAAGTCAGTAAATATCATCTTCAAAGCACATTAGCAGATTCTTCAGATCTCTATCTCAGATAAAAATTGCTCATAATTCTGATATATATGCTAAATTATAATCAGCGAATTATATAATATCAATAAATGCACATATATAGTACAATTTAAAGAAAATCATGCTGAGTGAAAACTTATAATATCAATAAGACTAGTATTTCCGAATACCAGGATCCAAAAGCCTTTATTATGGCCCCGCTTGTCAAAGATTACATGAATAAACTGCTGCAAGAGATTTCCGGCCCAGTTGGCAAAGCTATTGACAGACTAACTTTTACAAATGATTGGGTACTTGGCTGATATTGCTACCCCCCCCCCCCCCCTCAAGGCTGGCGAAGCCCCTGAAAAGGGCTATAATAGGGGTATGCAGGTTGGCCGCTGTGGGCTGCTGTATTTGGGATTAGGTAGTCGTTCACGTTCGGGTGCGGGTATTCAGGCTGAGACATAGTCTTGAATTGGAATCGGTTTGCTTTTCGGGCTTTCAGGCTTTCTGGTTAACTTAGGGGATATCTTAAAAGACTTACTGCTTCACTTTGATTGTGCGGAGAACCAATCAGTAAGCCCAGAAAAAATAAGAATAGTGCTTATGCTAGTGATGTCCCAGATTTGAAAAATCATAAAGACTCCTAATATGACAGTTGTGCAATAGAAAATAAATTCTATATTTATATATAGAATTGACGCAAAATGCGAACAATATAGTGAAAGAAGTACATAATATTAGTGAGAAACTTAAAAAGCTTAATAAGGGATATATAGACAGATATTATGGTGGGAGAGATGGCTATGGTGGCAGGGACGGAGGCAGTGGAATTTGGTAAGGCAGCCGCAGCTATCACAAGACTAATCAGAAGCAAGGGAGTATAGCAACAAGTGGTCGAGGACGAAACCATCCAAGGAGGTAATGCATCCGACGCCGTACGAAAAGCCCTGCAAGTGCTCGTGTGATTTGGCTTGAAGCTGGAATTATTTGTTGTCGACATATCGATATCAGCTACTGAATGCAATATGAGCCTGTGTGTCTCGTCGACAAAGGAGTGTTCCACTGAGATCTGTTAGTTGTGAAGGTGATTTTGAACAAGAGTCTTACATAAAACAGGCTTTAGGACGTTATCGACACGTAGCGTTAATTATTGAGCCTTTTCATATATGTCCATGTTTGATGAGAGGTGTGCAAGGGCGGATTGATAATCCTCAACAGGTGCTCTTTCCCAGCTGACAGCCGATGAGTAACAGTGCCTACTGAAGTGTCGCCGGGACTCACGTGGATGCGGAAACCAACAAACAAAGAAGCCCAACGAGGGGCCGCGAGGCTCGCGTGATCGAACTGAAGCATTCGATGATCGACCGCCACCTGGTACTGATGCGCAGAATATTTTAGATTTTCGACCTGGTATTTTGGGTAGATGGTACCGCATTCGCAATCTCTTGCACTATGTGATTGATAGATGTGCCCTTCTCATGCAACCGCGCAAATGCGTAGCAGCAGATTCGCTGAAAAAATTGCTGGATCTCTATCGTCTTGTCGCTTCTCTGAAGAGCAAGAGAGTGATAATCACACAGTTGGAACCACTTCCCTGATGTACTTCGAGCGCGGTGCTCGTTTCCTTGAAAACTCTTATAGTTGCCTCGCAAGAGTAGGCATCGATGAGCTTGGTGGATGTAGAGGACAGTGTTGGTGTGGGTGCGTCCAGTGATGGCTGGCAGCGAGCTTCTGGATCGATCTGGCTGATGGACGAGCGAGATGCTGTCCTGGAGTACGTTCGCACTCGAGGTGCTGAGCCAGATACGCGTCTTTTACCTTTTGTTTGAATCACAGGTTGCTGGAGCTGGGGTGTTGCTGAAAGGGTAGCCCATGTTTGTGTTAGAGGAAGAGGTAAGGTTCCTCAATCCGGATCCGTTTTAATGTCTCAATCTTGGGAGGCAAAGGTGAGATGCACTTGCAAAAGTAGATCAGGCAACAACTTACCTTGGCATTTGTAAGGTTGTGGTACTGTCCAGTTGAGAGTTTGTGGCAAAAGCATTACATGCTGTGGATTTGTTGGAATTGGATCAGATTCAGTTGTGAGATTGCTGCCTTTTCAAGCCATTCCCGATTTATAATTAAGAGATCTGTTCTCTTAATGTCGAAGCACGGGGTTTTTGATCAACCCACTTTTTGATCAGTGCACCGTTTTTGACACCTTGAGCTTCAACTCATATATTTTACTGTAAAAAAGGATCTATCTGCCAATTAATCTGCATGCCTGGATAATTTACATCTTCATCTGTTGATGAGGTTATTAATTTAGCTGTAACTGCCTGATTGGGCTGTATTCTTGGTGTTTTATCTGCCTCATTGCCATCCAGCATACCCATTGCAATTTGTGCTGCCTTGATATTAGCAATTGATGCAAACTGAATCCGAGGATCATAATCGACTTTTCGTTTTTTAGTTGTCTGTACTGTATCCTCAAGTTGTCGCTTGAGCACTCGAACCTCTTCTGATAACAAGGCAATCATAGTGTCTTTGAAACCGGCGGATTTGACTACCTTACGAACGGTTTCACCGGTCTTAGATGGTGTCATAGTACGTATCAGACGGCTGTAGTCGCTAGGCTTAGTTGGTGTTGGTATTCCTAGGTAGTTACTTTGGCATAGTACTGTCTGAGCTTGTACTGGTGGTGCTTGTTGTACTTGTGATGACTGTAGTGTCTTTTCAGGGCATAGTGGATGAATGCCAGTGCACTTGAAGCCATTCAGAATATTTTCTTTTGTAAGCTGAGACCTTGCTGCGTGATAGCATGCAATGAAGCTATGCTTTTTGACCTCAATTCCATCATCTAAGGCCACAAGATTGGAAACTTGAGCCCGATATGCTCGCTTGATGTATCCAAAGACTGTAAGGTCCAATGGTTGAAGGATATGAGATGTATGTGGTGGTAAGAAGATCAGATGGATGTTGCTCAAGTATGCCTGGTACATAAACTCAACTGTACAGCGAGATCCATGCTCATCACAGATAAGGATGCGTGGCTTAGAGGGGTCAGTAGGTGCTGTTTGAGGGATGAAGATGCGAGTAAGCCAATCAACAATTTAGCCTAGTTCAAGAAAGAATTAGAACTAGTCATTTCGGCTAAATATTGGTGCGGTCTTAAAATTTTTGTTGCCTTCCGCCGTCAGCCCTCGAGAATCTCAACTGCAACGTGAATCCAAGTTTAAAATTATGCGAAACGTGACAATACGACTGATCCTGTGCATAAGAACACTCTCTAGTACGAACAAGGTAAAAATGTGTAATGCGGAGGGCGGTACAGAACCCAATCTGTCATACTGTTCTACTATGCCTGCACAGCGCTGCTACTTGCGTTAATCTGCTGCGCGTTCCTGATTCTCAACTCTCAAGGTAGTAAGATCCTGAAGATTTAAGTATCCACAAAGCTCATGGCGTTCACATCTTGACATGCTGGACTCGTCACTGCTGTGCAGAAAGTGTCACTATAATGATAGCAATTGGAAGCTCTACGGAAATGACCTTGAAAGTCCTACTATATTATTTACACCCTTTTCTTCTTCTTCTTTTGTATTTCGTTCCTTTCACGCGACATTTCGATGCCCCAAAAGAATATCAGACAAGATGCATGGCTGTTTGCCTTATGTTCCTCATGGCTTTCAGCTACGTTACGGAAGTCAAAATTATGCTATGCCGTTCTGCAATGCAGAAGGGATGGTGGCCATCGAAGCATGTCGTTTTGCATCTGATCGCGTCATTCCTGGTATGGACCACTCTGGAACTGATTTCTCTGGGCACATCCAAACTCTTCTGGCCCAGGTATTATCGACCCTAGATCCTCAGCTGTCTCTTTGAAGGTATCTTTTCCATTCTAGCGGCTGTTTCATTCTCCCATGCACAAGAAAGTTGCTACAATATCATCCTGTTAGCCATTCAAATTTTCAGAGTCCTCTGCAGTATTATGCTAGGACTTCAAACGAGCTTCCAAACTGTTGAGCAACCAGTTCAGAATAATGAGGAAAGTTGTCGGCCTCTGGAAAACGACTCAACCGCACAAGCCGGATATGGGATAACAACATCAACAACTACCGCAACTGAGAGAGAAAATGGCCATACAATAGCCAGAAAGTACCAACGCAAGCGCTTAGAAGAGCAAGGCTGGCTTGCCTACATCAAAGTATTCCGCGTCTTCCTACCGTGTCTCTTACCAACCGGAGATGTACGAGGAAGACTCTGCATGGCCTTTTTGATTCTCGACCTTGTCATCAATAGATTCTTCAGAGTCTTGGAACAATTCTGGACCCCTAGGAGTAATTAAGAACAAGGCTCTCATGGAAGTGCGGAACTTTTCATACCGAGAAGTCTGCCAGCTTGCCTTTACGCATGTTATGGCACTGTCCATGGATTTCCATTGTGACAAAGACTCTGCAGAGGTTATCAAAGCTGTTGAACAGGGCAATTCCATCCGCGATCTCGCAAAACTGTTGTTTCTTGATATACCTCCCGTTTTCGTTGACCTTGTCGTAGCTGTTTGCTACAACATATCTTTGTTTGATGGACACGTAGCCTTCGCAACCCTTGTTGTTGGCATTTTATACGTTTGTATTACAATTAAGCTTACCAACTTGACACAACCGCGGCGACGAATCTATAAAGAGACATGTCGGGCTGAGAGCAACATTGTTAACGAGTCTTTAAGAAACTGGCAGACAGTCTCATACTTCAATCGCTTTGCACATGAGAAACAACGTTACATGAGGGTCGTTCAAGACTCAGTTGATGCCAAATGAGCGTACCGAGACTGCATGAACTCAGGCAATGCAGTTGAAACACTGATCATGCTTCTGGGTTTGTTCAGCGCATCACTTCTTGCCATTCGAAAGATCTCGTCTGGAGAGGCTTCCGCTGGGAGCTTTGTAACCCTTGGTACCTTCTGGGCTACGATGACCTACCCACTTGAGATGATAGTATGGTCTCATGCTAACATTACATCGATATTTATTGATGCAGAACGCCTCTTGCAGTTACTCCGTACTAAACCATCAATTTTGAATCTCCCGGGTTCAAATGACCTCATTGTGCATTTTGGGAAGGTTGAGTTCTGCAACGTCGAGTTTTCCTACAGTTCATCAGGGAAGAAGATTCTCAACAGTATCAGCTTTGAGGCAATACCTGGCAAAATGGTTGCCTTTGTTGGTGAGATAGGAGCCGGAAAGTCGACGATCCTCAAATTACTCTGCCGTTTCTATGATGCAACTGGAGGATCTATCTCGATTGACAATCAAGACTTACGCAATGTTACTCTCGACAGCATATGGGATGCTCTGGGCGTTGTTCCTCAGGATCCTTGTCTATTCATTCAGTCAATCTTGGAGAATATTCGATACTCAAGACCAGATGCAACTGACGATCAAATTTTTGAAGCGTGCAGACGAGCCGCGATACATGACAATATCATGTCATTCCCTGATGGCTACAACACTAAAGTCGGTGAAAGAGGCGTGAAACTCTCAGGTGGGGAACTTCAGCGGTTAGCAATCGCACGAGTGCTAGTGAAGGACCCGAAGATCGTCATCCTTGACGAGGCTACGAGTGCCATGGACTCTTCGACCGAGGCACGGATCCAGAAAGCTTTTGACATCCTTAGGCCCGGACTAACGATGTTTGTTGTAGCTCATCGACTGTCCACTATTACTGACGCAGATGTGATTCTCTTCCTCAAGGATGGAAAAATTGTTGAGCAAGGTACGCATGACGAATAAATCAAAAACAAAGGAGAGTACTTCAAATTATGGAAAATCCAGGACCGACGAAAATGGGACAAGTTTGCCGAACGCTACCCTGAGACCGTGAACGAAGCTATAGGGTCCCGGAGTGACGTAACCTCTCAGACTTTTGACTGAGTTTCTGCATTTCTGCTTCCAAGTCCTGCGGGCAGAACATCTTGCAGAGGTTCGTCATATCATCGTAGACCCTACGAGATGGTAATCAGTCGGCCACATATCTCCCAGTGATTCTTTGCTTACACTTGACGTTGTTGATGTTGTTATCCCATATCCGGCTTGTGCGGTTGAGTCGTTTTCCAGAGGCCGACAACTTTCCTCATTATTCTGAACTGGTTGCTCAACAGTTTAGAAGCTCATTTGAAGTCCTAGCATAATGCTGCAGAGGACTCTGAAAATTTGAATAACCAACAGGGTGATATTATAGCGACTTTCTTGTGCATGGGAGAATGAAACAGCCACTAGAATGGAAAAGATACCTTCAAAGAGACAGCTGAGGATCCAGGGTCGATAATACCTGGGCTAGAAGAGTTCAGATGTGCCTAGAGAAATCAGTTCCAGAGTGGTCCATACCAGGAATGACGCGATCGGATGCAAAACGACGTGCTTCGATGGCCGTTCAAAGGAGTTTAGCGCCAGCCATTCAAACGCCACATTGCGAAGCGCCTAAGCCCTACTAAGGTAACTCCCACTCATGCCAAGTCCTGCATCTTGTTTATATACTTTACTTATATGCTTTGTCTTACTTGCCTAGTATTACCAACTAAGTTACCTCCATTTTACCAACCTTGCCTACCTAGCAGAGTCTCTGTTCTTAAGCCCTCGAGCCTCAGGATGTCCCTATGCCTTACCACGGAGCGGCCTTGACAACAAGTGTCCTGAGCTCCCAGGGTTGGTCGGCCCCAACACCTTTACAGGCCCTACACAAGGCGCACAGGGATCGAATAGAAAAAGCCGCAGGGTCAGCAGAGTCCCTCTGGAGGATCGCCAAGTAGGCTCGCAATAGAGAGAACCAACCCCCAAGCATGACACCTATGATCAAGTGCACACGCACCAGAAAAGAAGCTATAAAACCAGAGGAGAAGGCCGACCTTCTACAAGAGACCTTCTTCCCAGAACCTCCTGAGGCAGACCTAAGAGATATAGAGAGTGCAGAGTACCAAGACCAGATCCTGATGCCTAATATCACCGAGAATGAAGTTCTCGATACTATTTAAACTGCAGCACCACTTAAAGCTCTAGGGCCGGATGGCATCCTAAATAAAGCCCTATAAGCAGCCTTATCTATGCTGGCGGGATATCTAACTATAATTATAAACCAGAGCATGAAGTTAGGATACTGTCCCATATACTTTCAGACATCTATTGTTGGAAACTGTTTGAAAAAGTGAATTGTATTGTTTTAGAATTGAAGTTGCTACAGGATGTAAATATAAAGACATCTTATCTATGGTACTGTCGCACTGTGGCGCTAGCGATGCTAGGCAGTGCTGAGGACTGCTGTGCGCGGCGTATCAACGAGCTACAGAAGATGATAGATGGATGGAAGACTAGATAATTGAGAGGATATGAGGTGGTCCTTTTATTGACTATCTGCGATGTGAGAGATCATTGTGGTTGTGGTTGTATCTTCTTAAGTGATCTCGCTCAAGCGATGGCTAAATAAGGCGCTAGATTAGTCAGGTGCACGTGACCTGTGACAACTAGTCTGTAGGAGGTAATCTCCACCAGTCATGATGGAAAAAAGACCACAACAGCGAGAACGTGAACTCTTGGTATCTAGTAGTGCTAACTGAGCATACACACTCCTCTACCTAGTAGTTAGACGAATTGACAGGCCTGACGCGGCGCCCAACGCGTGAAAAACAGGTATGTTGATTCCCTGGCCCAGGGGGGAGTCCTGGTCAAACAGACTGCCAGAGCACGCTACCTAACTAGCGAAGCACCTTCAAGCGGCAGCGCAATTCGTACACAGCACGTCCAGCCACACTATTAAACTAGACTTGGTAAAATTGATAATCTTCACAGCCCTTAACTTTATGATAAAGGTACAATAGGCCCTGGATCTCGTCCATATCTACGATGCAGTCTGTGCTATCCAAACGCAGCTCTAAATAGGGACAGAAGACTTAGCGAGAGAACTAGCAGTGATAAAAGAGGAAATACGCGGCCTTATTATAGAAGCCTAAAAGACAGCAATCATCAGCGAAGAGGCAAAAGCAGCAGCCCTCGAGGCAGCGGCGATTAGCAGGACCACGGCAGATATCGCGAAGGACATTAAGAACAAAGGAATATGACCCCAGGAAGGGACACCTATAAACTACACTGCAGCGGCAGCCAGAGGCGCTCACAGCGTACAGACGCATGAGCAAAGGATGCCTCCCACCACGCTGACCCAGCGGGAGATCATAGTGAACATTAGGGACAGCCACACGATCAAACGACTACGAGCAATGAACCCGCGGACTCTTAAAACATATGTTAACTATGTGATTATCTAAAGCAAGAACGAACACATCACAGGTATCACCATAATATTAGCCAACCAATTAAAGAGCGGAGACCTCCGTATCCGAACAACAACAGGTAAGGAGACCCAACTCCTGCAGCAATTCACAGACGACTGGGTAGCATGAGTTGGCAGCGGGTCCTCGGTCAGGAACCCGACCTACAGCGTCTTAGTACATGGCATACAGGTTAGTACAGTCAACATGGACAAGCAGGAGGACATGAGAAATGCCATCCTACAAGACAATAAACCGTTTATCCTAAACGCAGAGATCAAATACATCAGATAGCTTACCCGGCGGGCACCAAGCAAAGCGATATTGTTAATTATTATAGAGTTTATAAGGCCAGAGGATGCTAATAAGATTATCAATAAGGGCCTAGTGTGGCAAGGAGAGATATGCCAGAGCGAGCGCTATAAACAGCAGTGCCGCCTGAAGCAGTGTTTCAAGTGTCAGGCATATAGCTATATAGGAACCCAATATAAAGCAGCAAAGACATATGGCTACTGCGCGCTAGAACATGACTCAAGGGACTGCCCATCAAAAGGAGACCGGAAAGCCTCCAGGAAATGTGCAGCATGCCGCGGTACACATGAGGCGTGGAACCGCCTGTGCCCAACCAGGAAAAACGAGCTGGCCAAGGTAAGGGTGGCCTACGCCAATAGGCCGCGATACCATGCAGTTGCGCCAATAACAGGAAGTGACTCACCAGCTACTGCCGCGGGCCCTACACTACAGAGGACAAGGTCAACATGGGATACGAAAACGACCCAAGCCTCCACGAGAGGCCAGAAGAGGGCAGCGCCAGAGGGGAAAGAAAACGAGGAGTCGAATCAGCAACCTCAGAGGCCACTAAAGCCTAGCAGGAAAGCGCTGGAAATGATAGACTCAAATATCATAATACACCACAGCACCTAAAATATAGACCTCAATAGCGACAGTAACTAATAATAAAATAAAACCAATTAAAGATACTGCAGTATAATATCCATAAATCAAAGAACCAGGTCATAGCAACGCTACTCCGAGACCCAAGCATAGCAACCTATAATATAATAGCTATCCAAGAACCCTGGCGCAATCCATTCAAGGACACGACACACCACCCAGCAAAGAACACCTTCCACCTGTGCTATCCAACAGACAGCACTAAGGAATACCTGGCGTGGGTATGCTTCTTCATCAACAAGCGCCTAGACCATGCCCGCTGGCAAATCAAACAATATATACAAGACCTATGCATACTGCAGATCCTTATAGGTGAAGAGGTGGCAGAAAACGAACTGATATTGCATAATATATATAACCCAGGCTAAGGCGAAGACCAGGCAGCCACCCTCCCAGTATTACAAGCCCAGCTAGAGAAACATGCTACAAAAGAGCAGATAGCGCTTAGTGACTTCAACCTATACTACTAAATATAGGGAGGCCCAGGAGTTATAAGAGAAGAGCCAGAGTCAGAGGAACTCATCGAGATTATGGACGACCTCAATATAATAAATATGCTGGAACCAGGCACAATCACATTTAACAACAGCCTTGGCCAGACGACCATAGACCTCTGTTGGATGACGCTAGGTCTGGTCAACCAGATAGTCCACTATAGGATAGATAAGGATATTAACCATAACTCTGACCACCTACTGATCAGCATTATGCTAGATATGGGGATCTAAATAATAGAACCCAAACCCAAATACCAGTAAAAACACCTAGATAAGGAAAAGTTCTGTGAGGCTCTAAAGGAGGTCCTCACACCCAAGCGCAGGCCAGACACAAAGAAAGTGCTAGATGAGTATATCCAGTATATTTTCACCGCAATCCATACAGTAACAGAAAGGGTCCTACCTCTAAGGAGACCTAGCCCTAAGATAAAGGAGGGGTGGGACGACACATGCCGAGAAACACTTGCAGAAATGAAGCGCCTCCGCAGAAGGTACTCCCGGCGGCCGACAGCTAAAGCGTGGAAGGACTATTAAGAAGGTAGGAAACTCAAGGGCAAGACCATCGCAAGAGCACTCCAAAAAGCACACAGAGACCGGGTGACAAAAGCAGCGAGCTCGGCCGAGTCACTATAGAAGGTCGCAAAATAGGCACGCAACAGGGGTAACCAAGCCCCAAGCATCACACCCACAATATAGAGGCCTGATACCCTAGGGGACACCCTAGCAACAGAACTACAAGGAAAGGCAGATATATTCAAAGAGACCTTCTTCCTGCCCCTGCTGGAGGCGGATCTAAGCGACATAGAAGGGGCATCCTATTCAGGGCAGGTACAGATGCCAAAGGTTACCAGAAAGGAAGTATTGGAGGCAATCCATGCAGCAGCCCCGCTAAAGGCCCCAGGGCTAGATAGGATATCTAACAGGGCACTACAGGCAGCCACAGGAATGCTGGTACCGTTCCTCACGACCACCATTAACCAAAGCCTAAAATTAGGCTACTTTCCGGTCTACTTTTATGAGTCAACCACAGTGGTTTTGCGAAAGCCTGGAAAGGATAACTATACAACCCCTAAAGCGTACCGCCCGATCGCACTATTAAACATAATTAGGAAGGTTATAGATGCAGTCATTGCCCGGCGACTTAGCTTTCTGGTAGAGGAATACCAGGTGCTCCCCAGCCGACATGTTGGGGGCCGAAAACTGCGGTTTACAGAACACGCGATACATGCTATAATCAAACATATTTATAAAGTATAGAACAAAGGTGAAGTGAGAGTAGCTAGCCTTCTCCTTCTGGACGTGATAGGGGCATTTGACAATATCTCTGCCAAGCGTCTCCTACACAACCTCTGGAAGCAAAAGGTAGATGAAACAATAGTACGCAGGGTTGCGAGCTTCTTAAGCAGCAGGTGCACCAGAATCATGCTCAACGGATACGAATCTGAGGAGTACTAGATTGAAATAGGTATCCCGCAGGGCTCACCCCTTTCACCCATCTTATATATCTTCTATAATGCAGATCTTATAGAGGAGTGCAGGATAGAGGATATGACAACAGTAGGGTACATTGATGACACTGCGACCCTGGCATACAGTAATTCTATAGATAAGACATGTGGGAAGATTGAACGAGTACTCGAAAAGGCCCACCACTGGGCACAAACCTATGGCGCGAAATTCGCACCAGAAAAGTTCCAGCTAGTGCACTTCGCAAGAGCACGGAGCCACATCAACCTTAAAAGACCGCTAGTAACCTAGGGGGTCACTATCCTGGCTAAGAGTATATATAAGTACCTCAGGGTCATCATGGACCAAAAGCTTAAATAGAAGGAACACATCATAGAAATACGCCGGAAAGTCATAAAAATAATCGCCGCACTAAATTCCATCAGAGGCTCTACCAGGGGTGTAGGCCTACAAGACATGCGGAAAATCTATAGAGGCACGGTCGTGCCACAGATGATGTACGCATGCTCCGCCTGGTCAAACCCAGGAGGTGCAGAAGGTTCATACACGGCCGCCACGCTTAAAACACTCAAGACCCTCCAGGCTCAAGGCGCGAGAGCTATATGCGGGGCGTATAAGGCAACCTCACAGGCGGCCCTGGATATTGAAGCACACCTGCTCCCTATTAAGCATCAGATATAGAAGCACAACGCGGACACACTAGGCCAGATCCTTATAGTTGACAGCATGCCGGAGCTATCGAACGCCGGTAATAGAGATGACCCCCCCTCCTGACGTAGAACACCACAGATCAGCCCCCTATACTGGATCGCCCGCTGACTGCAAGAGCAGGGAGCTGTCGATCTTGAAAAGCATGAAAAGATAACGCCATTTATAGCGCCACCATGGCAGCAAGGACCTGTGGTACAGATTTTAATAAATGATGACGAAGCGCAGGCGACCCATTATAGGATCATGGCAGAGGAGGGTCAAGCCTGTATCTATATAGATGGGAGCCATATTGAAGGCCACACTGGAGCAGCGGCAATATAGCCAATGGAGGGTGAATCAAAAGGGGCCTACATAGGGCCTGAGACCACATCGACTGTCTATGCCGCAGAACTACAGGGCATCAACCTTGCCCTTGGGATGGTAAAAGACGCGGGTGTAAGGCTAGCCCGTTATAAGCAGGTGCACATATTCACAGACAACCAGGCCGCGATACGCGCCATAATACGACCTAAAGGCCGCTCTAGAGCATACATTACTAAGCAGATTATGCAGCGGCTCAAGCAACTACATAAAGATGGCCATACTATTACCATCCACTGGATCCCGGCTCACAAAGGGATAGATAGTAATAAAGAGGCAGACGTGGCCACGAAGACCGCCGCAGGGTGGGCAGAAAAAGGCACGGAGACCTGTAGGGCTCCAACGCCTCCCCGCCTACACCCGCTGAGAACCACGCTGAGGACGTGGGTTAATAAGACTGCCCGCACCCATTGGAATAGGAGCTGGCAACAGGAGATGAAAGGCAGAGCTACATACCGCCACACACCGCTACCAGATAAGAAGGTGCTACAGCTACACAAAGACCTAACTAAGGCTAAGAGCGCCTCCCTTGTATAAATAAGAACTGAGAAAATAGGTCTCTAAGACTTCCTCTTCTTCCGACGCGTACCAGGATTCGAGGACCCAGGATGCCCCTGTGGAGGAGGCCGCCAAACAGTCGGCCACGCGCTCCTGCGATGCCGACTGCTCCAGGACGAACGACAGATCGAATTTGGGAATCTACCAGGCAGAGAGGACCTACAGAAGATCCTCTCAACGCGCAAGCTAGCCATGAAAGCAATCGCACTTATAGAACAGGCAAGGGCCCTAGGGCAGAGGGCGCCGAGCGAGTAGATAAGCAGAGTATTAGGTGGAGACTGAAGGTATCACAGACAGCGAAATACAGGGCATGCCCCTCTAAGCCTATACACAGTGGAATTATTAGTACTAGAGCCAGTATTAATAAATGGTGACAGCCATTTGAAGGTTAAGGCAGATAGTAAGAGGGTGGGCGAAAGAGGAGACTGGCTACGTTTGTCGACTCTTTGAGACTACAAGCGTGGTGAAGAGGGACGTGATGGGTTACATGCCAAGGTTCTCGTTGGTCATGGCCTGTAACGTGTCGGTCACCTGGTGTCACAGGTCACGTGCACCTGACTAATCTAGCGCCTTATTTAGCCATCGCTTGAGCGAGATCACTTAAGAAGATACAACCACAACCAAAAACCACAACCCACAATGATCTCTCACATTGCAGATAGTCAATAAAAGGACCACCTCCTATCCTCTCAATTATCTAGTTTTCCATCCATCTATCATCTTCTGTAGCTCGTTAATACGCCGCGCACAGCAGTCCTCAGCACTGCCTAGCATCGCTAGTGCCACAGTGCGACACCTGGCGAAGCCCGCCTAACCGGGCATAGCTGCAGATGATTAGCGGCCAAAACCGAGTAGGAAACAATCAATCAATCAATGAGGCGAGTACATAGGAATCAATCACGGGACAATCAAAGGGACCTTTTTGGAAGAGCTTGGAAAACGAGTAGATCATCTACAGCAGGTGGAATCGCGCCATTGTCGACGTGCCGAGACCTTACAGTAACGCGCTAACACGTGGCTCGTGCACTATACCCAACCCCATCGGACATCAAGATGGTGGATGGAGAGGAGATAGTGGTGGTGAGCGCTTCAGAAGGGGTGAACACCAGGGGGAAGACATGTACAACATCCAAAAAGAAGGATCAAGCAGGAGCAAACGCCGCTATCCGCCTCCTAGAAACGTGCCAAAAGCTAGTCCAAAGCCAGCAGTCTAAGGGCAAAACAAAGACAATCAGCATTGACAGGAGCCTGTTTGAAGAGCTAATCGACTGAGTTAAACAATGCAAAAAGATTACTGAGGATAGCCTCAGTTTCAATAGCATAATAGTTAAGCAGTATCTTGAAACCTTCGAGACCAATCTAGTGGAAAGGATCAACTCTTCTGTTACAAACAAGCTATCTGTAGCGTTTGAAAATGCGCAGGTCGGTACAGAGGAAAGGCTGGCAGCCACAGTCGAAAAGTCAATCCAGAATGTAAAAATACCAGCGCCTACATGGGCTGCTGTTGCCTCACGCGGTATTGCAAGCTCCGCCAGCATCCCACTCTTGTAATCTATAGGAAGTAGTAGTCAGAGCGCGATTGGATCTACCAACTTATGTATTACCACCCCCCTAGTGCAACAGGAGGAGAGTATAAATGCAGGCACAAAGGAAAAGTTCACGAGATACATGGATGTGAAAGAGGCGACCAACTGGATCACCAGAGCCCTACAAAAGCATGAGACCATGAAGGAAACAGAGATAGCAGGAGTGGGCGTAATAAAGTTTGGCTATGTTATACGCTTTAAAAATGAGAAATCAAAGGAGATAGCCTCGAAACATGATGAATGGTTGGCAGACCTCCATCCAGAGACAAAGATTGACAGACCCTGATATGGCATTGTGGTCCATCGCACCCCAACCGAACAGGTCCAACTAGATGACAAGATAGAGGCGGCAACTAAGCTCCTAGAAGAGAACAACCTCACCTTAAAAGGCTACCGTATCACGGATATAGCCTGGCTTAAACACAAAGACGTACCCCTTGGAAAGCATGCCTCGCTGGGAATATGGTTTAACAGCCCTGGTGCAGTTAAGTGGGCAGTGCGCAATAGAGTTCTCTTTGGCAAGCAGTATATTGGCAGCGTTGAGCCATATGAGCCAAGAAGGAAGAGATGCCACCGGTGTGCAAGAATTGGACACCTAGCTTGGAATTGTAAAGAACAAAGAAGATGTGCACACTGCCTGGAAGACCATGACAAGAGCGAATGCCCAGAGGGAACTCAACCTCAATGCGCAGACTGTAACTAAGGACATCATATAGAAGCAGCTGAATGCACTAATCAGGCCACAAGATTTCCACATTTCCAATAATGACCACCCTATGAATATTACAATTGAACACTATAAGCTCTAGAGCATATATAGAAGCCCTAATTAACGACACACAGTCAGCGAAGCTTGACATACTCCTAATCCAAGAACCCTCAGTCTCATACTACAAAACACACACACAACACTGATGTTGGCAGCTATACCAACCAACCTCAGACAGAGAAGGACGGTGCCGCAGCCTCATATACGTCAACAAATGACTTGCTCCTCCGGCACATCGACAACTCCAGTGCAACAACCTGGATGTAACTAGAATATTGGTTAGCATACTAGCAGGGCCAGTTATGATCTTCTCAGTCTACATCCCGCCTATTGGGAGCACCCGCGAAGTAGCAGAGGGTGAAATGTAAGCCATCCTAGAGGCCATCAACAGTACTATTGCGTAGAACTCTCCTGCCACAGAAGATGCTTATAAGCTAATAATAGGTGGAGACTTCAATCGGCAAGATCTACTATGGGGAGGTGACAACATTCAGCCATATAGAGTAGGAGAAGCAGCCAGCCTCCTCAGTTTCATGGAGGAATATAGCCTATACCACCAACTACGACGAGGCGAACCAACGTGCTGGACTGTGACTCGGCCAGGGAGTAGAACCACACTTGACCTGACTTTAAGCAATATATCAGGTCGACTCAGAAAGTGCCACTTGTACTATGAAAACTACAGATCTGACCACCACGGCATTGTTTCAGAATGGAATTTCCCTGTGCAGCAGAGAGAGGAAAAACCACCACGCCGTTTGTATGAGCAGACAGACTGGGACAGCGTTGGCGACCTAATAATGCAACATATTAGAAGCTACACCAACATCGACACAAATGAATGGTTAGATAAGCTAGTGGAACACTTTATAAGGATAACAGCGGATGCAGTCGAAAAGCAAACCCCGCTAGCCAACCCATGCCCAGATTCCAAGCGTTGGTTCACCCCAGATCTGAAAGAGAAGCAACGACAGTACAATAAAGCACGGCGAAAGTGGCAAACATCCACAGCCAGACTAAGCCGCGAGCACCACGTCACCCAAGAACTGTTTGTATTAATGCAAGGCCGCAGGAAGGAATGGGCGAAGGCCATTGAACGAGCTAAATCCACACATTGGAAAGACTTCCTCGACCGAGCTGCAGACGGGAACCTTCTATGGAAGGCCGCGAAATACGCGGAACCAGGCATGGAATTGTAAAGAACAAAGAAGATGTGCACACTG
>NW_015622200.1:0-27447 GCF_000836295.1 Verruconis gallopava | reverse complement strand
GCTAGTGGAACACTTTACAAGGATAACAGCTGATGCAGTCGAAAAGCAAACCCCGCTAGCCAACCCATGCCCATATTCCAAGCGTTGGTTCACCCCAGATCTGAAAGAGAAGCAACGACAGTACAATAAAGCACGGCGAAAGTGGCAAACATCCACAGCCAGACTAAGCCGCGAGCACCACGTCACCTAAGAACTATTTATATTAATGCAAGGCCGCAGGAAGGAATGGGCGAAGGCCATTAAACGAGCTAAATCCACATATTAGAAAGACTTCCTCAACCGAGCTGCAGACGGGAACCTTCTATAGAAGGCCGTGAAATATGCGGAACCAGGCACCGAATATGCAAATATTCCACTACTGCGCAATAGGGAGCAGCAAGCGATTGAAAGTGAAGACAAGGCCAAGCTCTTCATGGAATCATTCTTCCCACCTATACCTACACCAGCAATATCCCTTAATAACAAATACATAGCAGAAGCTGAACTTCCCTAGGAACCAATCACTGAGGGCGAGATCCATGCCGCGTTAGTCATAACAAAGGATTTGTCTGCCCTAGGAGATGACGGGCTACCATATGTTGTGTGGAAGAAAACCTGGAAACATACATCACCCATTATCACTACCCTATTTAAAGCAGCACTTCGCCTAGGACACCACCTAAGGTCATAGAGAACAGCAACTATTGCAGTCCAGCGCAAGTTAGGGAAGCCAGACTATACGCAACCTAGCGTGTATAGGCCCATCTCTCTACTCAATACATTAGGCAAACTCCTAGAAGCAACAATTATAAGAAGAATGTCATACTATATAGAGTGCTATAACCTTCTCCCAAGTATGCAGTTTGGAGGCAGGCCTGGGCGATCCACTGAACAAGCACTCCTTATCCTAGTTAACGCAATATGGAAAGCATGGAGACAGAGTAAGGTAGTGACACTGTTAGCCCTTAACGTTAAAGGCGCCTTCAACGGCGTCAATTGCCTAGTTATGAACCAAATACTCTGCAAAATAGGGATACCAGCAGTAGCATGATGGTGGATAGACAGCTTCATAAAAGACAGATGGGCAAGCTTCAGATTGACGGCTACTGCTCAGACAAGAACTTACTGGCCTACCCGGGATTACCACAGGGGTCCCCGATCTCACCTATTCTATACACAATCTACAACCAGAAGCTAGTAGACCAAACTGTAGACGATACAGGTGGTGCATCGGCATTTATTAATGATTACTTCCGCTGGCACTGCGGACCTAGCGCTGAAGAAAATACCTGAAAACTCCAAGTAGAAGATATTCCTAGGATCAATAAATGGGCTAATCAGACTGGGTCAACCTTTGAAGTTGGGAAAACGGAGTTGATACACTTTACTTGTTCCTGAAACAAGCAAACAACTAGCTCGATTGTCATGAATGGCTAGGAGATCTCCCCCTCTAGCAATGTGAAGCTCCTAGGAGTAATCTTCAACTCAGAGCTCAGATGGCGAGCCCACACATAAATAGTATCTAAGTGAGCAACCAACACGTGTATAGGAATAAGCCGACTTCGTCACCTAAGACCAAAACAAATGCGGCAGCTATACCAGACATGCGTGTTACCTAAACTTGACTACGCCTCAACAGTATAGTATAGATAAGGAAGAGTATAGCAGACGACAGTGCTCCGGAAGATCCAACGCATAGCGGCGATCAAATCCATCTCAGTGTTCCACACAGTTTCCACTGATGCGCTCGAGATCGAATCAAACCTTCTCCCAACACACCTTAGACTCAGATAAAGGGCGTTAAATGTCCTAGGCAAACTTAAGATACTGCCCACTAACTACCTAATCTGGCCGCTTGTCCATCCGACCGCGCCAGCCCCAACCCGCAGTATAATGCAAAGCCCACTTATGCTTATAATAGCTACAGTGACAGAGAATAGGCTGTTTCAGAAACTTGAAATTATCAACCTAGCACCACCCCCTCCATGGCGACGAACACCATTTGCAATAATAAAAACAACACGCAGTAGAGAAGAAGCTAAAATGATGACTATATCGCTGGTCTTAGCTGATCCTGATTCAGTAATATTTATAGATGGCTTAGGAAAAGATGGGGAAATCGGCGCAGTAGCAATTACACTAGGACCTAAGTAAAATATCAAGTATAAGGTTTGCGTCAGTGTAGGCTTGAAAAGCAGATGGAATGTTTTTGCTGCTGAACTGATTACAATATTCTTCGCACTACATATGATCTGCAGGGACTACAGTTGGAATTCAGCCACACAGAAGCCAACACGAAACTATTACACTATCCTAAGTGACTCTAAGGCGGCACTACAAGCAATAGCTAACCTATAGGCGTGGATGGCGCAGCATATCACTTAAAGGATTAATATAGAAGCTGAATGCCTTAGCAAGGGATGCGGCATCGATATACACCTTGCCTGGATCCCAGGGCATGAGGGCATCCAGGGAAATGAGCTCGCGGACCAGGAAGCCAAGGAAGCTGTGGAAAGGCTACTAGAACACCACTTCGCCCCGCTCCTCTCCGCACAGAAGAAGCTGGCCAAAGATCTGATATAACGGCAATAGAGAGAAGAATGGAAAAGCTCGCCAAAGGGCGAATATCTCCGCAAAATTGACCCTTCCTTACCGGGAAAACACATGCGCAAGCTCTATGACACGAAAACGCGCCCTCAAGCAAACCTACTAGCTCAACTACATACAGGCCACTTATAGCTAAAGAGCTATAGGAAGAGGTATAGCAAAACCTAGGATGATAACTGCGAATGTGGAGCGAGAGAGACACTGGCATATGTATTTCTTGACTGTCCTACTCTATAAGGACTACGACAACGACTGCGGAGGCGGATAGGACCCTGTCTTAACAGCCTATCGTCTTTGATTTCGGAAGATCTAGCAGATGGAGAGCTACATGCTATACTTGAATTTGCTGAAAAGTCTGGCAGGTTCCGCAATAGAGACCTTTGATACTAAAACTAGGTTATGTTTATGCTATAAATAGGGTGAGAGACGAGGTTACTATAAAGAGACAACTCTAAGCAGGAACAAAACTTCAGGAAATAGAACCGTAAAGAGGAATGTAAATAGATCACACAACTCATATGTAGCCTGCATATCCTTACTAGGATGGGTCAGGGTAAATGAAAAATCAAATCAAATCAAATCAAATCAACTGAGGCCACATTATCCTCCGCCGGGCATAGCTACGCTACAAAAGAAGTGGCTGAAACCGTGTAGGATTAATCAAATCAAATCAATCAATGGTAAATGCAGAGGCGCTCATTGAGTCTTGGCATGAGCGGGATGAGCAGTATTTTCCTGTTTATAAAAACACTGGTTTTTCCTCTCCTTCGACAGATTGTATTTTAACTGTCTAAGTTACATCAAATTCGTCATTTTAAGCTACCTACCTGCTTTAACGATAGGATCAGTTTTAAAGCAAATTGACTTAAGACACACTAGTGGAGATCAGGCGTATGTGTATATTACAATAAAGGTGGCTTCAATGAAGCATGTGCAGCTTGGCTAGGGAGCGAAGCTTCACCCCCCTCTGGCGATAAGATTTAGGAAAAGACCCAAATTCTAGCGCAAAAATAAGTGACTTAAACCATCTCTACGATGGCTTCAAATGGATGTCCCATCCCGACAATCCACTGCGCTGAAGATATCGCGCTAGTTCACCTCTTACAGCCAGTGATCAGCCCGCCATTTGACAACCCAACAAGCTATGCCCTCGTCCAACGCAATGGCTATACGCTTTCTTTTGACAGAGAACAAAAGTTAGCAAGCACACTCGCGTTCCTCTCTAGCACAAAAGATGACCCCAATCACGTCCCTGCGCTTTGCGTTGCAGAGAACACAGAATCAGAATCACTCAAAATTCTGCTTGCTGTGAACAAAATCAACGCGGAGGATGGCAACCAAACTCTTGAGAGCCTAGGGAGGCAGTTCAAAGAAATATTTGTAGAATTATCCCGGCTTCAAGATAACAATTCGACAATTCAAAAGAATGTCTTCACCGCCATCATCGCTATATGTCATGATCGCATCCTTTGCCGCCTGGGATTCATTGCGACCAGTCGGAATATAGCAAGGCCGTCGATCAAGACTATCCTCCAGGACACTGTCCACTCTTTGAACCTGCTTAAGACCCAAAAACTCAAGCCACATATCCCGTTCTCCAGGGTTTTTGTCCAGAAAGCAAAGGAAGTGATACAGATGGCTGATAAGTGGGATAAGCATCAGACCACGGCCCGACTTGAGGACCTAGTAGCATGCATCCATCAACTCAGCCGAATTGAAGACATCCAGTCGATCCTCGCTGCAATACCTAGTACCTACATGAACCCGAACTTGACGAGGCGCCTCCTTAACATCATTACTAAAGTGAGCAGATACAAAGAAGCTTCGAGATTCCTTTACCGCACGGCGAAGAGATATCCGCGGGCAAGGCATATGCGGCCAGTTATCGTTGTCTTGCCCACTGAGGCTTTCGAAAGGTCTGATGTGAGCCAATATGATCCCAAGCTGCTAGACACATTATCGCGGTTTCGTGGACGGCATGCTCAGCGGGATCTTCAGCAGGTTTGCAGTTTGTTGAAGATCAAACAACAGGATGCGAAGAATCAGTTCGCGCAACGAGCGAAGCAAACGGTAACGGAAGCGAAAATCCACGCTGAAATCCAACTTCTCTACTACTGCGAGATTGTGCCCTCAACTCTACCGCCTCGGGTCGTCTGCTCCAGCAAAGATGCTTGCTATCTATGCAACTACTTCATCCTCATGCATCAAAAAATGCACACACCCCGATGTCATGGCAAGATCTACACTGGGTGGAGGCTGCCTGTCCTACCCGCTCTCCAAGATCTCGAGAAGAGATTTAATATCATGCTGGATAGTTTGGTAGAAACCAATCTCGACAATATTCTCATCAAGCGGAAGAAGATCACGTATCCCGATCCGAATGAGAGCACTCTTCTATCTCTGGCTCCATCAATATTTACCGCGAGCATTATAGCGAGACCTCCTGAGATGGAGACATCAATAACGCCAACTCTGGTCATCGAAGATGCTAGAGCAGAGAATAGTTGCCTTCAGCCAAGCCCTCAACAAGGAACTATTCTACCAGAGGGCTCTGCGGCACCAGGAACCATCACCGTATGTTCGCATATATCTCTTCTCTCGCGGTCGTGCTCCGGTTCGTCGGTCTTCGGCGCTGCATCGACATCAACAGCAAGTTTAGATAATCACCACACCAAGCTAGCTCAAGGGCATCTGGTGCCTGGGAGAACCAAAACTGGTGCCCTTCCACGTTTCTACTCCGCGCGTCCTCTAGAGCTCATCATTGAGCACTTTGCAAAGCCAGCTGAAGAAGAGCCTGGTGAACCTTTCAATAAGGTATCTTACGGGATAGAGTGGCTCGACAGCAATGAATCAATGAGTCAATTAGAAGCGCTCTCAATTATTGATGCAGAGTCTCTAGAAGGTGACGTTACCTACGAAGTAGAGCGATACTTTTTAATCGCTGGCTGGGGTTCGATAGTGAAAGTTTCCATATTTTAAGTTATCCGTGATTGGCTATAACAGGAACGTGTTGACACTCCTGATTGTTGGTACGTAAAGAGGACTGAGCCGCCTAAAATAGATTCATTGTGGGTTAAACTCAAATGAGAAAGCCGAGGTCAGCAACGAATGCCGGCGAAGTTCGCTGTGGTTGGCTTTCTGAGTTGATGTATGATCGTTAAAAGATAGATTTCGAGCCAGAAATTTTCTTGCAGCAAAAGTTTGTTTTACAGACCACTACAGGCTACATACTAACCCCTCGATAGATGTGCTATGACGTTGTTGCTCGGTTCCGTTGCGCGCCTGCACACGAGCGCCGCGGCGAGGACCCTCTCCGCTTCAAACATCACACAAGATGTCAAACAGTTGTACAGTCCGGGGGGGCTCTTTGCCCTCCTGCACAAAGAATTCGTGAGCATGTTCTTCAGGAGGATGACGATGACCAGAGCTGTCCAGAGTGCCGAGGAGAAACACCACCAGAGACTCCATGATATCCACACAGCCATGGAGGCATGATACCATCCAGCTGTATGCAAGCATAAATAATGGTTTTAAGTTGTCTCTTCCTCTCCTTTGTTTGATATTTGAGATACTCTCAGCGTGTCTGCCATGTCCTGCTCTTGCCTCCCTCCCCAGTAATATGTTGTACAGTACTCCTTTGCCGTCTTGACGTATTGGTTTCTAGGAATAAAGATCCTGTGTAATAGACTAAGTTGCAAATTTCTCTCATGCCTGTAAAGCACTTACAACTCGTTGTTGTGCCGACTGACGGAGTAAACGCTGTGTGGAAGCTTCAATACTTGCTCCTTGTCAAGACGTCTGTTGACGTTGAGGTCGCATATGAACCATCGTCGCACCGGCTTCTCCATGTCAAAGTTAGGTGGTAGATGCATAAAATCATAGCCTGTTGCTCGGATTTGGTTGTTGAAGTTGCGTTTCAGGATTTGCTTGCAGTACGCATTCCCAAGGACATTGTGTCGATTCTGAGGAGAGCCAGGTAGATCAGTGACGCAAACTTGGAGAATCACACGATGCGAGTCTTTACTTGTATCCATAGACGCAATTTCAATCAAAACCAAGCAGGTGTATCAAGCGCAAGATAATGTCTCGCGAGAGTTGCATTGAATGAGAAGCAAGATGGTGGGTACAGCATCTAGCATCATCCGGTGTCATCATTGGTTCACGTGACGTCGCAATTATCCGCTAACTTAAACTTAATTTCTTAAATTCTTAATTGATCGCTTTCTTACCGGAATCCCCTCCCGGGCAACGACCCCAGGTTACTTGCAGCCCCGCTCCAATTGCATGTTCCTGCATAGACAATCTCAAGCATCATATCTCATTGTCGAGTCTCTCAAGGGCTTATCTTCCAGTACCATACAGCAATGCCAAACGAACTCAGGATTCGTGAGCAGCTAAAAATAGATGGGCCCAAAACCTGGCCCGTTGACAGGGTCGAGCGCTGCTAGGCTGCAAGGCGGGCTGGCGAGCTCCGTACCATCAACAAGAAACACTTGCAAGTGTAACTCCAATCACCAGCGCGAGATGGCTCAGCTGTTCCCGCTACGGCTTTATTCAACTAGGAATAATGTCAAATTCATCGCAACCATCTGTTATACCTCCACCGGAATCGTTTCTTCCTCCAAGAAAGTCGTCTTCCCGAAGCCCGTCATCACACTCATCCGGATCTAAACAAAAGCGGGATGCAAATGTCGCCTCAACTCGGTTCACGGAAGCAACGCAGAGCCGGCTCTTTTTGATGAGTGTTGGCTTTGTAATGCCAATACCCTATTAGACAACTGTCATGTTATTGGACAGAAAGACCGTGGGGTACGTACGAAGTATGAGCTAGAATAGAGTAGGCGTGCTAACTTTTAGAGAAGTAATTCTTCTTATACAGGCAGGCCGGTCTCCTTACCTTCGAATCCCTACCTGATATTCAAAACGCCTTGATGCTCTGTCCAACCTGCAACCGCGAATTCGACAATACACAATGTCCCGGTTTCATCTTCTTCACTTCGAACCTACAATTCTTTATAGACTTTGAGCGGCAGGACTACGAGCGCCGAAGCAACTGGGCGAGAGATGGCTATGATACCCCTACCCGCGCGTGTCCATCCGCAGAGCAGTACGAAAGCGATGCCATTAAGCGCTCTGACGAACAGCAGCCCGCGGAGTCGGATAAATTGGCTCCTCGTTTAGCAGATATGCACGCTCGCTCGCAACCACCAACTGGCAAGTTTGGTTTCCATGTCCAGACGTACCATAGGAAAATCGCCCAGGCCGTAAACAAATGGGACGATTCGTGGTGTGCTATGTTCTCACGACATCTCGGATACGTTATGGAACTGGCCGAGCGATATCTCAAATGACCCGAGTTTGAGGTGGTATGCGAGCTCACATTGACGAACGTCGTGCCTCGCCTCCTTCTCCCACTCCAGGCCGAAGGTAGAGTACTGAAGCCCTCGCTAATCCACGGTGACTGCTGAGATGGTAATTCTGCCATGGATGCTAAGACCAGGCATGCTTTATCTTTGATGCCTGCTCATTCTCTACGGTCACAATGAGTATGATATAGGAAGCTGGAGAGCACCGAGACATAGGCTTAACAAAGAAGCTTACATAAACTTATATACACGACATTTCCCTGTGTCGGAACCTGCGGAAGACTGGGATGCTCGTAATTGTCTCTACTCTTTTATCGGCTCCCAGCAACGTCAAGTGTAAGCAAAGAATAACTGGGAGATATGTGCCCGACTGATGACCATCTCGTAGGATCTACGATGATATGACGAACCTCTGCAAGATGTTCTGCCCGCAGGACTTGGAAGCAGAAATGCAGAAACTCAGTCAAAAGTCTGAGAGGTTACGTACTCTGGGAAGCCTATAGCTTCGTTCACGGTCTCAGGGTAGCGTTCGGCAAACTTGTCCCATTTTCGTCGGTCCTGGATTTTCCATAATTTGAAGTACTCTCCTTTGTTTTTGATCAATTCGTCATGCGTACCTCGCTCAACAATTTTTCCGTCCTTAAGGAAGAGAATCACATCTGCGTTAGTAATAGTGGACAGTCGATGAGCTACAACAAACATCGTTCGTCCGGGTCTAAGGATGTCAAAAGCTTTCTGGATCCGTGCCTCGGTCGAAGAGTCCATGGCACTTGTAGCCTCGTCGAGGATGACGATCTTCGGGTCCTTCACTAGCACTCGTGCGATTGCTAACCGCTGAAGTTCCCCACCTGAGAGTTTCACGCCTCTTTCACCGACTTTAGTGTTGTAGCCGTCAGGGAATGTCATGATATTGTCATGTATCGCGGCTCGTCTGCACGCTTCAAAAATTTGCTCGTCAGTTGCATCTGGTCTTGAGTATCGAATATTCTCCAAGATTGACTGATTGAATAGACAAGGATCCTGAGGAACAACACCCAGAGCATCCCGTAGGCTGTCGAGAGTAACATTGCGTAAGTCTTGATTGTCAATCAAGATAGATCCTCCAGTTGGATCATAGAAACGGCAGAGTAATTTGAGGATTGTCGACTTTCCGGCTCCTGTCTCACCAACAAAGGCAACCATTTTGCCTGGTATCGCCTCAAAGCTGATACTGTTGAGAATCTTCTTCCCTGATGAACTGTAGGAAAACTCGACGTTGCAGAACTCAACCTTCCCAAAATGCGCAATGAGGTCATCTGAACCAGGGAGATTCGAAATTGATGGTTGAGTACGGAGTAACTGCAAGAGGCGTTCTGCATCAATGAATATCGATGTAATGTTAGCATGAGACCATGCTATTATCTCAAGTGGGTAGGTCATCGTAGCCCAGAAGGTACCAAGGGTTACAAAGCTCCCAGCGGAAGCCTCTCCAGACGAGATCTTTCGAATGGCAAGAAGTGACGCGCTGAACAAACCCAGAAGCATGATCAGTGTTTCAACTGCATTGCCTGAGTTCATGCAGTCTCGGTACGCTCGTTTGGCATCCACTGAGTCTTGAACGGCCCTCATGTAACGTTGTTTCTCATGTGCAAAGCGATTGAAGTATGAGACTGTCTGCCAGTTTCTTAAAGACTCGTTAACAACGTTGCTCTCAGCCCGACATGTCTCTTTGTAGATTCGTCGCCGTGGTTGTGTCAAGTTGGTAAGCTTAATTGTAATACAAACGTATAAAATGCCAACAACAAGGGTTGCGAAGGCTACGTATACATCAAACAAAGATGTGATGTAGCAAACAGCTACGACAAGGTCAACGAAAACGGGAGGTATATCAAGAAACAACAGTTTTGCGAGATCGCCGATGGAATTGCCTTGTTCAACAGCTTTGATAACCTCTGCAGAGTCTTTGTCGCAGTGGAAATCCATGGACAGTGCCATAACATGCGTAAAGGCAAGCTGGCAGACTTCTCGGTATGAAAAGTTCTGAACTTCCATGAGAGCCTTGTTCTTAATCACTCCTAGGGGTCCAGAATTGTTCTTGAGCCAGGAAAAGAGCACCCAAATCGCGACTTCGTAGCAAGCACTATCGAATTTGTGAGCGATGAGCTTGTCCATAACGACACCAAACTGTCTAGGTGTCAAGACTCTGAGGAATCTATTGATGACAAGGTCGAGAATCAAAAAGGCCATGCAGAGTCTTCCTCGTACGTCTCCGGTTGGTAAGAGACACGGTAGAAAGACGCGGAATTCTTTGATGTATGCAAGCCAGCCTTGCTCTTCTAAGCGCTTGCGTTGGTACTTTCTGGCTATTGTATGGCCATTTTCTCTCTCAGTTGCGGTAGTTGTTGATGTTGTTATCCCATATCCGGCTTGTGCGGTTGGGTCGTTTTCCAGAAGCCGACGACTTTCCTCATTATTCTGAACTGGTTGCTCAACAGTTTGGAAGCTCGTTTGGAGTCCCAACATAATGCTGCAGAGGACCCTGAAAATTTGAATGGCCAACAGGGTGATGTTGTAGCGACTTTCTTGTGCATGGGAGAATGAAACAGCCGCTAGAATGGAAAAGATGCCTTCAAAGAGACAGCTGAGGATCCAGGGTCGATAATACCTGGGCCATAAGAGTTCGGACGTGCCCAGAGAATTCAGTTCCAGAGTGGTCCATACCAGGAATGACGCGATCGGATGCAAAACGACGTGCTTCGATGGCCACCATCCCTTCTGCGTTGCAGAACGGTATAGCATAATTATGACTTCCGTAACGTAGCTGAAAGCCATGAGGAACATAAGGCAAACAGCCGTGCATCTTGTCTGATATTCTTTTGGGGCATCGAAATGTCGCGTGAAAGGAACGAAATATGAAAGAAGAAGAAGAAAAGGGTGTAAATAATATAGTAGGACTTTCAAGGTCATTTCCGTAGAGCTTCCAATTGCTATCATTATAGTGACACTTTCTGCACGGCAGTGACGAGTCCAGCATGTCAAGATGTGAACGCCATGAGCTTTGTGGATACTTAAATCTTCAGGATCTTACTACCTTGAGAGTTGAGAATCAGGAACGCGCAGCAGATTAACGCAAGTAGCAGCGCTGTGCAGGCATAGTAGAACAGTATGACAGATTGGGTTCTGTACCGCCCTCCGCATTACACATTTTTCACCTTGTTCGTACTAGAGAGTGTTCTTATGCACAGGATCAGTCGTATTGTCACGTCTCGCATAATTTTAAACTTGGATTCACGTTGCAGTTGAGATTCTCGAGGGCTGACGGCGGAAGGCAACAAAAATTTTAAGACCGCACCGATATTTAGCCGAAATGACTAATTCTTTCTTGAACTAGGCTAAATCCATTACGTCTTAACGTGTGATGTGGCGTTCGAGTGGGTGTAAAAACCTCAAATCGGCAACTCAACTCAACACAACAACGAGCTCCATAGTTTAAGTTTATGTTTATATAATTCATCATCATAATGGGTGGTAGCAACACTAATGAGTTCGATTTCATTATCGTCGGAGGGGGCTGCATAGCGGCGTCTACTGTGTATGCAATCAAAAAGAAATGGCCAGCTGCACAAGTCTCATGGTATACCGGCGTTCACGAACACACTGCCTCGAACGATTTCCTTAAGATCATTCGCGATGCATATCCGGACAAAATAATGGCGGAATGGGCCCATCGAGCTATGCAGCTATGGGCGTCGGACGACTTGCTTTCAAAGTACTTTCACCGGACAGCGTGGATTCAAGCAATCGACAAGAAGACAACAAAGACAATGAGCAAGGGACAAAAAGATAAGACCGTAATGGCGAAAGAAATGATGGAGCAAGTAGGATCAACTATAGAGCCTTCTCTAGCCAGTACAGAGGAGCTCTATTTCAATCCCAATGTTGGCTATGCTGATTCGGATGTCGCCGTGCGAGCCATCTCCGACAAAGCTGTAGAGCTCGGCGTGCAGCGGCACAAGAGTAATGTGACAAGACTTGTTATCGAAGCAGGAAAGTGCGTTGGAGTTGAAGTTGGAGACGCCGTGTTGCGAGGAAAAACCACGATAATTTCCGCAGGCGCGTGGACACCAGGGATACTAGAGAAATCGAATATTGCTGTCCCCCCGGAATTCTTCCAAGTTACCGCTGTCGGTGTGGCGGTCCTTAAGCTGTCCGACTCAGAGTTCGACTCGCTGAAATCAATGCCTATACTGGTTACTAAAGATGGTAAGTTTATCCGGGTTGCCATAAATATTGCTTACCTTTATAAAGGAGAAGTCATGTTATCGGAATTGCACCGAGTTCTGAAAATAACAACAACGGATACTTTTAGAATTGCTTCCCCAGACGACCTGAGCGACGAAGTTGATATAACCCCCAACCAGCAAGTGCTGGAGAAGATGCTTCCTCAGTTCAGAGGCAGAGAGTTGAAACGCTTCTGCTGCCCGTAAGTGCTATCGTTCCAGTGTCCAGGTCTAGACTTACGCTTATAAGTGACCTTATTACTCCCAAACAATACCCTATTATAGATCGTGTTGATGGCATATCGAACCTCATCCTTGCAACAGGAGGATCATATCATTCGTACAAGTTCCTCGTGAACATTGGAAATCTTGTTGTCCTGTGCATTTGTGGAGAGGAGAGTAATGATCCTCTGGAGCGAACGATTCAAGCGCGTTGTAGATGGCAAAGATCTGATGATATCACATCAGTACATCCCAATATAGTTCCAATATAGTTCCAAAATACTGAACTACCTTGTTAGGTAACGCATATCGGTTTTCCGTTCATCTTAGAATCTATCATGTCCGCTAGTTCCTCCCACCAGTCCTCGCCCCATGTTCGCGAGCTAGACTTCCAATGCCATATCCACGTGAGAAGCGTACATAAACCGAGTACATTCTGTGCTAGTGAGATGAGTCTCTGCATGGTGATTTGTGGATCTTACCGATTTGTTGGATAGGCCAATTCTCTCGAAAATGCCGTAAAGTTTCGCAAAGTCTTCCACTTCCTCGGTGCAAATGCAAGCAATGATAAAGCAAAAGGCCGGATGGATACCCGAGTAGCCGTCCCCTTCTATTGGCAACGATTCGAGAAGACCTACCAGCAACTTTGTGTCCTCTTTGATGATGGGATCAGTTGGAGAGATCCTAAACCCGTATTAGTAGGTAAGACATATCATGAAAAAGGATCTCACTTGTAAAGTCTGCCACAAGCATAAAGCTTAGTGGCCAATTTGTATGCTTCCTTGGTCGTTGTTGCTACAGTTCTTACAAGGGGTTTTTGCATATCTTCTTCGCGTAAGAATTGTGGCGACTGGTCTATCTCCAAGAGGAAATCTAAATGGCAAGATGGAGTTTGCTGTGTCTTTGCTGCCTTCGTGATGATAGATTGGAAGTGCAGCATTTTTCGAGATAGACCAAGTATACTGTTGACGATATTGAGGTCGGGACAGTCCCGACCCAACCAATCATAATTAAATTTCTGAAAGACGTATTTGTCTTTCAGGGGGAGGACAGCCATGAGCCAAACTGAATGCGCAGCAATAACCACGTTCGTTTGCTGCCCCGGATAATGTTGGAGTTGATACAAGTACTGTGTCCAGTGATGTTTGTGGAGTTCGGGGTTGATTATTGCGTGATGTATGAGCAGCATAAGGGCAGCATCTCTCGACGGCCCGGGTTGCGGAAGAGATTCGAAAGCTTGAATCAAACAAAGGCGCTCAATTATCGCTACTTCTCTTCTCTCGGGACTGCTATCTGGCAAATACTCCTTGTAATAAGATGCTGAAAGGGCGAATATGGCTTGAAGGGTGCTTCGGTCAAACCTGGCAAATTGTAGCACCTGAAAATAGACATTATCGCTTAGAATGGTTCGACCACTGCAGATGGGAGATATATCTCCATGTTGTTAGTTAGGACAGGTCATTGGTAATAAATTCGCTTACAGAAATTTAACACTGCCTCTCTTACATCACTTATTCGGCCGCTAGGCATGACTTTGAATTTGATCAGACCCTCCTGTGATAATCTGATCGGCTGACCGCTGAGAGTCCACGTTATGGTGCTGAAAACGTGGATTGATCGTTGTAGTAAGGCGCCGGAACCTGGGTGGTCAAAATCTTCAATACAGCACGATGTGTGCTATTGAGTAACTTACGCTTTCCAATTTGATCCAAATAAAACAGCAGGGCCACCGCCAACTGCTCATACTTCTTTGACGCGTCGATCACTTCCTGGAGTAACCAGGAATCTTCCCAGCTACGTGAAAGATATTCAAGACTGCAAGTGATTAGGCAATGTTGATGAAGTACCAGGGTTGCCTTACTCATCGTAATTTAGAATGGGTGCAACGGTCAAAAGAAGCGCAGTGCTGATTTTCAAGAGCTTAGCTTCCACGCGTCCATGATTGATGCGTCTTTGAAACCTCTTCTGATAAGCTTTTCTCTTTTTCCCTGAGTTATTGAAGTCTGCATATATCTCGGCTAGCATGGCATTCCGGCAATTCAATTCCGAGTAGTTTGGGTTATTGCGCTTCGCTTCCCGCAAACGCTCATTCAGTCGACGCACCAAGTTGACACGATGCCATGGACCTCTCTCCCGTTTAATCTCTGGTTCTGCAGAGTCTAGGTTGTGAGAGGACCACTGCTCAGCAGAGGCGAAGTCAAAGCTTCCAAAGAAGAGGCACACATTTTCAAGCCAAGATGCTTGGTTCTGCTCAATCCTCTCGACTCTCTTCAGCCAATCTTTGTTGATTCTTTCCGTGAGATCTTGAAGGATAGATCGCTTGGATCTACCGTTTCCGCCCTGAGGGAATCGGAAAACGATCTTGTTTAAAGAGCCAGCGCGTGTCTCGAAGAAGCTCCACGAAGAGTCCTGGCCGAAACCGCTGTGCTTCTGAATGTTACCTGGTGAGTTGCTAGAATGTGTGATCACGAGTGCGATTGCGCCGTCTTCTCTTTGCTCACACGTTATCAAGACTCCAGGGCCGCCGATAACAACGCATTCGCTAAGGTCGGTCATTCCGTCGTTGAGATACCAGAACGCTGGCCTTGTTCGGGTGTTGAGTGTGACAACCGTGGTGTAGCTGAAGGACTTGGCCCGGACGATAATGACGATACAGTGGGTTGGTATACCAGTTCTAGGCCACAGCTTAGATAAACAGAGGAGATCATGTCGCTGCCAAAAGGCGAGAGCCTTGACCGGGACTTGACCCAGTCAACTGATATACCGGCAGATCAGGAATTAAGTTCTTTCTCCAGACCAATGGTATATCGCTTCCTCTGTTCCAATAAGCCTCCTTATTTGATATAGGTTAGCGCGGAGACAGCACCGTCTCCGCGCTAACCTATATCGTTGTTGCTGCATAGGCTTAAAGCCTTGGCCTTGGTAGTTTGAGCAAAGCTCACACCCCATGCTTCTGCCATGAATATTCACGTTGTCATTTCGCGAAAGCTCTATCCGCCAAAGGTGCTGGAAGCCTTTGGTGGCTATCACAATGTCGCCCCCCAACCAAGAAAGAAATATGTGAAAAATCACATATGACCAAGTTGTTGATCTTACAACTGGGTAGATAAAGACAAGCGGAGGAAATTTCTACTTTGGGCACTTGCTTGCTATATATCTATCCTTGATCTTGCATATGGCTGAGTCTTTTTGAGTGCCTTTTTGCTTCATTTGCGAACCGCACCCTCATCTGTCAGAACGTGCAGCAGTTGACTAGCCAGACCTAGACATTCGGCAGCGGCTCGCCAATGTCATTGTCTGGCTTGCAGAGCACATTGTTAAGCTCTAAAGGCTCTGAAACAACTTAGAGTAAATCTTTTTGAATCTGGGGAGACCAAGCGCACTCCCTAACTTTCAGCGATGCGGATCTCTGTCCCAGTAACGACCTTGAGGTACTATTCCTAGAAACTGCACCACCGCCTCTGAAGCCGCTGTTGCCAGCAATGTCTCTCTTGAAAATTAACAAACAAAAATACTCTATCGCCATTTCACTCTGATCTCTTTTCTTCTACCTTGCGCTCCCATAACCTCCTCTCGGATTATTGCGACACAATTATGACGGAGGAAGCACTGCAAATAGTCCATGGTCAAAGGGGTGACAAGGACAGAGACAGCGGTATCAGCGACATTGATTCGTCTCTAGAGAGCGACAACACTTCCGTGTCATCTAATACTAAAGACTATGTTGAGGAGAATGATAGGTTCTATCACGCTGACTGGTTTGATGGCCAATATATGCTTCCGAACGACGAACGGGAACAGCAAAGATTAAGCTTGACGTCGGAACCGGTACTGGAGAATGGGCGATTGCGTTTGCAGATGCACATCCCAACGCGTTGGTGACCGCAGTGGATATATCTCCTAACGTGATGCCGATATGGACGCCGCCCAATTGCAACTTCCTTGTCGACGACGCTGAGAATATCTTAGGAATGGGAAACAATGAGTTTCATTACGTCCATGTACGTCTACTCCATGGATTTCGCCGTCCAACTCACTTCATTAGACATATTTGGGAAGCTCTTCTACCTGGTGGCCATGTTGAGATCACGGAGTTTGAGTTCCCTTTGCAATTCCACGACCCAGAAACAGCAAGGAGCTCAGCACTCATGACCTGGTCAGCAAACGTGATAGAAGGGGCTTCAAGACTGGGCATTGATCTGACCATTACGAAAAATATCGCCACATTACTTAAAGACGGGGGGTTTGCAGATATCGAAGAGAGTGTTTCCGCTTTGCCTATTGGTGCATGGCCAAAGAAGAAAGAAAGAAAGGAACTTGGTGTCCGTCTACAGGAATACTGGATGGAAACATTGGCAGCTTTTGCTTGGAGACCACTCCGTGAAATGGGCTGGCACAAGGAGGAAATCCTGGGTTTGTTGGCTAAGATGCGAACTGAAATTTGTGGTCAAAATATTAGGGCATCCATGCATGTGCGCACCTTTTGCGCTAGAAAGCCATAGTTCGCTCGGTCCATTTTGCGTCCTGCCTGTATGAATGCAAATACCGCTTCATCAAGTGATCTTGTGTTGTCTAGAAGTAATTGTCAGTTCTGTACTAGACTATAAAGTGCATCACACAGCTACTTTATAGACGTTGTAACATGTTCATCCGGTGAGTCCCACTCCAGAATACCAGTCACATCTGCCATGCTAGCGAGGGCAATGATAACGTTTAGATCGAGCTCCAAAAATGTGTTTGGAAGATGGTTTCTGACCTTGCATCTTAGCTCAGGACAGCCAAGAGCGGGAGGATTCAGGTGACACGAGGTGTTTCTACTGGATCAATATGTGGCGCTGCAAATGGGCATCATGAAATCAAGTCATCGAAGAACACTGAAAATTGGGCAGCCTTGCAACGGCTGCTCCTAGTGGCACTCGTCACCAGATCACTTAATTATGACACTGCACCTTAGGGGTTACGTAGTAACCACAGCGTCGATTGAGTGAGTCACTGCTGTGCTGAGATCAGTGAAGAGGTCTTACCGCTCTTTACGCCCTGCCGACGTCTGCTAGACAAACTTTGATTCTGAAAATCACTTCAGTTGATCAATCCAGAGGCAAGGCTGAGGGCCCCTTTCCTGGAGCCACTGGAGCTAGCAAGCTACGGCCCGTCTTCAGAGCGCAACTTCCTTCCGCTTGGCATAGCGTACTATACTGACCAAGGCGCATCTTCCCCTCACTTGCGTGCTGCATGTAAGAACATCGAAAGCTCAAGTCCCACAAGCCTGCAGAGTCAGGGATTATCGGCAAAGGCCTGTTCCTCACGCTGTGCAGACCTGGCTCGACATGCACCATCCATCAAATCTTGCATTCGTAGACAAACAATAGCACCTTTACACATGGCAGAATACTCCTAGAGGCGAACTTTGTGAGCTGTAAACTCGCATACAAGTTACTTAAAATGATTATCGCCACCGAAATCTATCTTCATACCTGCATACCTCAACAAATCTTACTTCCTTTCATTTCTTCGCTTTTTCGTTGCAACAAATTCTTTATTAACAAGGACAAATCCAATCTATCGTAATGGATGCAATCTCGGAAATGAAGGCTAAATATCTGCGTAACTGTTGGGTTCCTGCAGGTGGCTCTCAATGGACAAAGAAGCTTTTTCGGGATCTTTATGAGTATAGCAGGTGTCCAACTAACCTCTTCGAAACAAGAACAGTATATTAACCCATTCTACGTCGCATTATCTACATAGCAAACTGACATTAATTAGTCTTTCGAGATGGTGTACTTCCTTGAAGATGGATCAAGTGCTGCTGGCATAATCAACGGACAAGAGAAAGTCATCTTGTCTAAAGAACAGATCCAGTCTGACCAAGTGATTGCTGCGGAACTCAAAGAGGCGGTTGCAAAGTGGAGGAGTGTTGATTGGCAAGCAATGATCGCAACGTGGGCTATTCTCTCAGCTCCGGTCTGGGTTGCTTATGTTAAGGGTTCATGAACTTTTGGATGATGAAGCAGAGAGATAGAGTGTGGGAGACAGCAGGGTTTGAGACAAGACTATTTTGGATCATGATGCGATGCTTCCTAGCAATTCAACATATCGATCGCATCATCCATCCCGACTAGCATTCGACCTTTTATGCGATGTCCCTGTCCTCGTCCTTCCTCCGGCTTTTTCTGTTTGCGTCTACACGAGCTGCATATAGCTGCACGGATTCGTGCCTAGCGGATAGGCCTCGTATCTTCTTAACCCGCAGTTCAACCAATGCTGGACCTGTATAAGGCCTACCCACACCCCAAGCATCAGCGTGCGGGCCTCCGTCAACGCTAATCGAGCAAAGTGGCATCAGCTCCAGTACACCCACCCTCAGACCACCCTACACCCTAGTATGCGCGCTTATTATGCCTACTAGACAACGTGTTCGAAAGTTTCAACACAAGATCAAGAGGGCCAAGCTGGGCATGAACTTGTTTCAATTTTGCAAGTGCTCTGACAATGTCTCCATATTGATGTTGATATCGGTTACAGGAAGATTGGTCATATCCTCTCCCAGTCTCAGGCATGTTTTTTATGTTTTAACGGATTTCCGTTCAGCGTTAAGCCCAGAATAAGTAATTAAACCGAGTTGGGATTCCGCGTACGTCGAAACTGTCCAGCTGTTGATTTGGTACATGATTGTGTGTGATAAAAAATGAGATTTCTCTTGTGAAAAAAACTGTGCTCGCATTCGCGGAAACTCAAAAATCGATCTTCAAAAAACCATCACGCATGAGCCTATATCTGAGCATTTCAAAGTCCCCATATCGCAGATCAAGCTGACCTTGATTGTAAATGTCATGTGAGCCATCTGGTCGAGCACCATGGGATTCGTTATACTGGCATACGCGAGGTTGCCCATCGTGTAGCTCAAACCTCCAGCCCGTCTGTCTCGTTGGCACACACCCCTTGAGATCAGAGGCGAAAAACATCACTGACATCTCGCGCAAAGAGAGCTCGATTAGATGCTGGTCTGTGCGAAGACTGCGGTCAAGAATTTGGAGACCAAGGATCTGAGACAGCTGGTTGGAGACGAGGTATTCAGTGATCTGAGGAAGAAAACCAGGCTTCACGCAGGAAAGGTCGGGCTTGTCCTTTCTCAGGTATTCATACGGGTGCCAACCTTCTGCTGTGAGTATAAAAACAGCTCCACCAGTCTCAGACCAGTCTGTGCCTTCGATTTCAGTAGCTGTTGTCCATCGGCAATACGGTTTGCTCCATGTAGAGCCCAACAGAACAGTGCCAACAGGTATATCGAAATGGCGATGTAGTAAATGCAGACCCAAGATGCCGTGTGCATTATTGCGCGTGAATATCTCTGCTATTTCATAAAGATGCTTGGACGAAATTCGTGACTGATTCGGTAGAGCTGATTCGAGAGGCAGCTGCCTAGTTCTAGATGTCCACGTCAGATCACTTTGCGGACGAAACATCGCGTTCAACTCACAGCATGCTGCTTTTCCACAGATCCTTCGTGCTTGGTTCCCATATTGCACAGACATCTGACATGAGGCCAGACATGGCTGCATAAGATCAATGTTCAGATTGGGGTGCAGCTTTCAATGACCTGGGCCGCGCTTTGATATGGCCACACCACACGCATAAGTCCGATGCTAGTTCTACACGAAAGCTGCTGTGGCAGCTGTGCATGCCAAGATGGCGCTAGCAGCATCACGTGACCGGTACAACATCACTAAAGCTTGCTCCTGAAGTCAGGATACCATTTTCCGCAAGAGATTCGGCAACGTTGTAATCCAGTGGGATTGTGCAAAATGCAGGTCCATATGTTGATCGTGGCACGGTAAGAGTGCAGTTCTTTAGGCGTAGGCTTACAATCCATGACCACAGCGCAAGATCAAGGCAGTAGTCAAGTCTAGGAGTCAATGCCACGCCCTGCGAAGCCTGAATCGGAAATTGAGGAACATCAGAATTTTGATCTGATGCGGCGGGGTGTCTTGAGGGGATGGGGAGGACGCAGTCATTTTGTGGTAAAGCCATCCAGCTAGCAAAGTCTCTGTCAAGCCAGACAGTGAGCTTGGGTTGTAGGTTGGTATCGCGAAAGATACTGAGATTCAGGCATTGCGGTATGATTCGATTCAAGCTCTCCCAGGCACGAGCTTTGAGCATGAGTACTTCCGCTTCTGGCCAAGCGACATGATTGCTTTGCGCGAAACTAACATCGATCATGCTTATCTCGTTATTGCCGTGGCTACTATTTTGATCAGTCAACTGCATTGGCAGGTGTATATTGCGCTCCTGGTTGTGCTGTTGATCCAAATGTTGATCATCGCAACATCTCTGGATCCATCGGGGAGGATCAAACACAGCCGCGAGCTTTACACGCTCATCCGGTCGAGCAGCACCACCATCTCTTAGATGGGGAGGTAACGCTCGTTGTGTATTTGCAGGAATAATCACCTCCGACCAGAATGGCATCAAAAGTAAATGCTCTACGTCATGAGCTAGCCGGGCTGCTCCCGTTTCTTTCGTCTTTTCAAGGATGCCATATTCGGAGAGGAGTTCTGCAAGTTGTTCGGCGTTGTCTTTTTTAAGGTATTTCCACCAACTGATCCACGTTAATGATTCGTCTGACATGTTTTTTTCAAGGCCTCACATTGATTCTGCAACTTCAGGAAGGTAAAAATAGCAACCGATGCAGCCTAATTTCAGAGCAATACACCAGTATTTCGACCCTTCTTTGGCCCATGCCATGATGTTCTCACGGATCTCATCAGGCGGACTACCTGATGATCGGTGGATACTTGCAACTAGAAAGTCCATAACTTCTGACCTGGTGCTAAACCTCTTCGACTTGTGCAATGCAGACACCAATTTGTGATAGATTGTTGCCACAAAACGCCATAAAATCTTTCGCGACGAGATAGAAGTCCTTACCGTAAGTGCGTAGCGATAGTGCTCACCAGGTTCCATTGGAGTTGTTAGGTGACCGTAACTCGTGAAAATTGCAGGCTGGTTTTTCCATGTTTCGAAAAGACTAGCGACATCTGCTGGCAGTTTGATGTCATCCTTACGAATCCGCTGTAAAGAATCGAGTCTGTTTGCGCTCTTCTTAGACTTTTGTCGAGCATCCAATGGAGCGAAAAGACATTGAAGATTTTGACGAGTGTTCGCACTTAATTCTTGGACTTTTCGATGGCATTCTGCCATTAACTGCACAAATTGTCAGTACGTCCTGCTTCATTTCGTTTCTGCAATACCATACTTGGTTATCATCCAGCAACTCATCTAAATTCTGGTGTTCTAAGCGTGTCCGTACGAGTGTACTAATCTCAGCACCCATTATTTAGTTTAGGCAACACTGGTGAACGGCCAGATTTGCCTTATTAAAGTGATGTGATGATGCTTACAGATTAGATAAACTACTGCGCTAGGCAGGAACTGTAAAGTAGAAGGAACATGTTCCTTCTATTTTACGCTTCCTGCCTAGCGCGACAGGGGCTCAACTTGTGGCTTGGGCCTTGCTGCCTCGGATCCCCATCCGAACAGCCCAAGCCAACCAGTGTGCTCCTTGAGGACGCGAATGTCCGACAGCACAAAATACGGTCAAACGATTGGGCATTTGGCAACTTACGGTCTCGCTCGGCTCTGCAGGAGCACATATGTACGTTCCACGCATCACTGATCCCGCATTAACGTATCCACAAATATCAGTTGATGTAGAATCGAAGTGTTAGTTAGCATTCGTCCTGCTGATTAGCCATGTTCAATTTTCGGTAGCCGAGCCTTGATTTCAATCGCTCGTAAAGTCGCGCAAGTATAGCCGCCTCTTTCGCGGCGCCTCGCTTCTATGGAGGAACCATCACTGCATAATCTCTCATCGTGAAGAGGATGATCTACTTTGGTCCGGTAATGTCGCCCGTGACGCGACGCTGCCCCAAGTGCATACGAATTACGTCCTCTTCAATAGCACAAGTTACACTTATGCCTACCAGTCCATGCCCGATGCCAGCTCTGTCTTTGGTGCGTGTCGATCAAGAGTTGGGAACCTCGCTTATTAACTATCAAGTCACACTAGCGGCGGGATATTCCACATCATATCATCCTCTCCGTCTTCTTTTTGGCCGGCGAACCTTGGCCGCGGACGGCAAAGCTTGCAATTGATCGCCTTCTTGGATCACATCTTGCGGGTCAATTAGTGGTGGATGAAGACTATCGACGGAAGACCCTGGTATCGGGCTCGGCTTAAAATGGCCGGCTGTATATTTGAGGTGGTCACTGCATTCCTACAAATGTCCCTGGCTCGCAGCAGAGCATAGCAGGGCGAATCTTTATCCTCGCTCTTCACCGCCCAGTTTGACTAGCATGTACGTGTGCCTGACCATAGCCGTTCATGCAGTCCGCTCCTGGCTACGGCCATCTTTGCACATTCCGCGTCCGAATGAGGACAGGATCTCTCAGCCTGCGGCGCGAGACCACCTGCAACGGGAGCCGCCTTCAGGTTGCACTCGCGTGGACGTCCCTTGCCGCATGAAGGGAAGCCATACCCATCTCGCGAGGATACTCGTGTTGAAGGAGGAAGAAGTGTGCCAGTATATGTCTCATTACGGTAGAAGCGGGGTGTATGACGACTCTGCGTCAGTCATGTCTGCACGTGCAGGGTTTCAGATGTTTGCGAGTATGGTGTTGTGGTTTTTGGGAGGTGATGCACTAAAGCAGCTTGACGAGCGGCCTACTCGGTTCAGGGCGCGCCTCAAGAACGCATTTCTTAAAATTGACCCAAACATTGGCACTGCACTGGCGGGCATGGCCTATGCGGTAGGCAAACTGGAAAGGGACGCACCGGACTTCTGCGTCGTATACTACTTGCTGCTGCTTGAGGCAGCCATGCATAACCTGTTCAAACAAGGTTTAGAAGATGATATGATCACAGTGATTCAGGAGTCAGCCTCGTTTCAGACTGTGGACTATATGTTGTGTGAGCAATTGAAGAGATCGGGCGTGCGATACGACGGAGATCTGAAAAGGGACTTGGAGATCGGGCTGGTGAGTGCATATAACAACTCAATCTCGCTGTTTGCTGACCGGTTTAGATTAGGGCAAAGGGTGTCGCGGCCTTTTTACGAACGTGGGAGTCTGCGTCCAACACTGCAGTTCTTACATCCTTTTGATCGGTGGATGTCTCAGCACCAGGGACAGTCATTTTTACTTCAACATATCAACTTTGCACCTCCTTCACTATTCTCCCTGTTCTTCATTGAGCCTGCTTTATCACGGCAGGTAGCCGCCTGGCCGGTTTCAACACCTGCAAGCCACCATACTTAGGAGGACAGTCTTGCTCTTGTGTGGAGGCCACCCGTGTCGTGCAGATGGTCGGAATGGACAAGCACCGGCTACGGTGAAGCATGGCTGCCACAGATCTGCGCAGTTCGGGTTCGTCATATTTGACAACGAAGCGCCTTGCGGCGTAGCGGCGTGCATGAACTGTTGACGTGGCTGGCATTACGCAGGCTGTGTCAAGGCTCCTGTTCAACGAAGGCGGTTCGGTTGCATTCTATAAAGCTGGTCCTCCGTGAAATCCAGCGGACAAGCAAAGAACCGCCCCGTGGGAAATTCTCCAGAGGTAAGTGAGATCACCATGTCGCGAAAATATGCTTACAGCTGTCCAGCTTGAAGCCAAGTCCTCCATCATCATTATCCAAATGAGCGAGTGGAGTTCATCCGATCACCCAGCTGGCCAATACGGGTCTAGATTGCCCAACGAGAATGAGTCTAATGGGCTGGCAAATCGACTTAATTCCACAGCTGCTGTCGTTCTTACGACGACACGCATGACAGCTCGCACTTCTCACCCGAGTCGCCGTCCCAAGCTTTCTCTTGACACTACAACACTGCCGGCTGTGCAGCCTGAAACCAAAAAGATTGAAAACCCCCTGGTGCTCCAGTCCAAGCATGGAGCCGACGAAATCACAACTGGGGATGCAGAAGACTGGCTGAAAAGCTGGCGTGATGTTTCGGCTAGCCAGCATACCCAAAAGCAGCCAGCTGTCAGCACGACACATGCGAACATACCTGCCGAGCCCGCCATATGCAGCACAGTCTTCTTCGTAAGTGGAAAAAACCATGCTGTTTACCAAATCAATGCGAATAGCTTTGAGGTATGTCTGAATCACCGCATCATACGACCGCGAAATCGAATCTAATATTCGACACACACTAGAGCTTTTCACGCGAGTTGGCAAATAAAACGAGCAAATACAAGTCGCGGTATAAAAACAACGCACGACTCGTGGTATCGCATGTGAAAACCGGTCACCTAAAGCCTTGGACTTGTGCAGTTGACGACGACAAAAAATTTGTGGAAGCTTATGAGAGCACGATAGGTAGCCCCGTTTTTGTGGCGTCTTATGACGATAGTGTTGGGATCTTCTCACGTTCCTCGTCACCTTCTCCGCGTCCATTATCACCACCTCTTACGGGAGGTTTTCACGAGGTCCAAACAGCGACCAGATCATCCCTCGGCTCATCTTCGGGGGCTGACGTTTCCGACGATGAAGATTGATTTATAAGGTAGATTAGGAGCTATCTGGGCATCATCACAGAGTGTTCTCTCGTGCGCCATTATTCCCCCTACTCCTGCTTCAATTTTTTCTGATTAGTATTGTGATACTTTTCCGCCGCAGCCAAGATCCCAATCTCACACAGCCGGTACTAGTTTGTGCGCCCCTCCAGCGGAGCGATCTATAGTCTATAATATTCATTACTAGCACATTATTCATATGCCTTTGCTCTTCATATTTGAAAGTGGACATCTGGCGCCCTGTGAAGTACTCGTTGAAGTGGCCTTCCATTGCCTCTCTAGACCAAGAGCCGCGAACCTCCAGCGCCTACCACTCACTATAGAACTTTTGGATAGCTGCGGAAAGTCCTTCAGATCCATTCCTCTTACCACGAACTTGTAGATGTCGTTGTCGTTGTAGTGACGTTCGCACTCCGCCCTAGAAACCCCGAACCTGTCCCGCCTAAGCTGGTGACGCGCGAAATAGACCCGCAGAAGTTTTGGTGTTTCTTCTTGAGTTCACGTTCTGGGCTGCAGACCTGGCATTGGGTGAAAGAGCGCATTCAAAGCTACTAATCCCAACAGTCAGACGGGCGGTCTGTGATAAGGGGGGAACAACTCACTTGCCCGCCGTCCGTTCTTCACTAGAGGGATGTGTGTGTCAGAAGTCAGGGCACTATCGAAACTCTCGACAGTTGTTGGTGATGGCTGCATCCCCGCGGTGTGCGTCAAATGCAACCTGCATATAATCGCATGATTACGCACTATTGGCGATCACTACTAACTTAGTTCATCTAGTGGTTAGTTTGAATACTTTCTCTCTCCTGAAGCTCATACTATCCCAAGTCATAATCTTGAACTATCTTATTGTTCCTTCTCTCTCAATAAGCCCTAGTTTTCTGTTGTTCCCCTTGCTCTAGGAAGCCCACCCCTTCCGAAGTGGCTTACGATAGTGAAGCTAGTCGGTATTGGGAAAGTATTGAAAACTAGGGCTTATTGAGAGAGGAGGAACAATAAGATAGTTCAAGTTTATGACTTGGGATAGTATGAGCTTCAGGAGAGAGAAAGTATTCAAACTAACTACTAGATGAACTAGACAGTTAAACTACAGTGAGCGGAGAGAGGAAATTCATCCTCTTCTTATAGACATAAAATTTAGTTCCTTGTTGCCTTGCTCATTTTTCCAATATGGGCAAAATGATCACTTCCTCCAATAAAGAGTAACTAGGTTTGTTATGATTGGTCAGAGCGCTCATTCTGCTCATTCTTGCAGAATGATCAGAATGATCACTCACGTGATGAGTCACGTGTTACTTTGTAACTGTCGCACTGTGGCACTAGCGATGCTAGGCAGTACCGAACGAAAAGCACAACAACAGCGAGAACTCTCACCTTTGGAATAAAGAGCTCAATTGTGTTCACATACATCTCCTGAAGACCGGAAACTGCTTTCTCGGAAGCCGCACCGCCCAGCGCGGCCGTAAGACATTGCGACGCCCTGGTCCCAGGAGGTAACCGGGCCAACCAACCTCCGAGAGCGTGTCCTAGAAATCACGAAGCAGCTCAGCGATACATTGCAAGTTGTAGAAAGAGAGAAAGAGATCAATAGAAAGCAACTAAGCAAAGCCCTCAAGAGCGCGTTACTCGCGCTCGCCAAAATCAAGGACACCCCTGACGTAGCCTCCCTAGAAGAGAAGGTAGATCGACTGCGCATAGAGACAGTGAAAGGATGGAAAAGCATGGATGAAGCCTTCCAACACCTCCGAGAAGACATAGAGGCAACAAAGGTAAATACACAAGCAGCAGCAACAGCGGGTAAAGAAGCGAAGACAGCGGCGATTGAGGCACTCGACATAGGCAGGATGGTACTCAGAAACAAAGGGACACACCAGCAGCAGGCTATGGCAAGCTATGCCGCCGTGGCAGCGAAAGGAGCAACGGCAACAAGTACATATAGTCCACAAAACACCAGACCTCCTGCTCAAACGCATCGTGAGATCATCGTGAATATTAGAAATGCATAAACGATCCACCACCTGCGTTCCATGAACCCACGTAACCTGAAAGCCCATGTCGAACAAGCCATAGCCCAAGGCGGAGTAACTAACGCAAAGGTCATGTCTGTAAACCAACTCATGAGCGGAGACATCAGCATAAAAACGGTTACACCGGGCGAAGCACAGACACTCAGACAGTCCGCCCAGGAATGGGTCCCTAGGATAGGGAACGGAATGTCAATACGCAGCCAGACGTACGGTGTGCTCGTACACAGCGTATATACCAAAGACGTGGATATGGACAGACTGGACGAAATCAACGCCGCTATCTTGAGTGAAAACAAACCCTTTATCCTAACAGCAGAAATCAAATACATCGGATGGCTCAGTCGGAAGGCACAGACCAAGAGGATGTCCACGCTGGTAATCGAGTTTACTAAGCCGGAGGATACGAATAAGATCATTGATGA